>NC_092253.1:24703281-24830781 GCF_036320965.1 Panulirus ornatus
AGATCTGCCGCCTTCCCATTTTCTGTGCTCGTCCTCGAACGGGGGACCATTGTTAGATCTCAAAACCCGACTACAAGAAAGAAAACGTGACACTCAGGTACAACTTTCATGGTTTTGCAAGAACTATGTATAAATTACCTTAATTTCTTTTCTCATGAAAATCCACGAATTTCACCTCATAAATTCAACTTGATGTTACGTAAGAGTAAAGTTTCCTCACGACATTACTCTCCTGGACGATCAATGTTGGGAACTTTTTCCCCCAGTCTCTTGTTGGCCGTTTCGTAACTACCATTATGAACTCCGTCATTAGCCACCCGGGGGCGCGTTATATAATGACACGGGAGGGAGAGAGAAGAGAAAATGACAGTGTCGAAGGACATTCCTATGGCACACTCAATGAAAATGGGAGTCCAAAAACAAGAGGTTATTCTGGTGAGGCGGACGTCTGTATGTTGCCCGCGAAGGATCGGGGAAACAGAAGAGGACGGAAAGGAGTACGACGGCTGTTAGGAGAGAGGAACAGAAATAATCCATAATGAATAGCTTCTCTGGGCTACTTCCCTACACGAAGATGATGTACGGGATATACAGACAGAGCAAGAGAAAAGACCTTTAAACACCTCATTCTCTCCCTCCCTCATTCAATTTTAACAGCCTCTGAGACTCGTCAAAATAATTGAATCTCCTGCCTCCTTCTGGTCCTCCCAGCCCATAATCCAGCCGTGAATCTCTCTCATAGATAACGGAGATAAGTTATCTTGGCCCACTCTCTCACGTCTACTGCCATCGAGTGGTGACCGCGTCTGGATAAAGTCGGCTTTGACCCCACCACTGGCTGGGCTGAGGAGTGACCTGGCGGGTAACCTAAGGGTAACCTGGCGTGGGATGACCTGGTGCGAGAGGGAATGTGTGACCTTAAGAGCGACCTGGGGTAACCTGGCATGGGATGGCCTGATGCGAGAGGGATTGCGTGACCTGAAAAGCGACCTGGGATAACCTGACGTGGAAGGATTTGGCACGGGAGCGAACTGGCACAGGATGATGCTTCTGAAATGACTGAACTGACTCAATGGGTCATTTGCCCTATGGGCGACCCGACAACATACGGACGACTGGACGTGATGGTAACAGAGGACGTGACATGCGGGAAGCGTGACAAGAAGGCGACCTATCACAAGGAAGTGCTGAGGGAGGGAAAAGGAGGGAGCCGCTGCATGGCATGGCTGTGGTCTGCTCCCGTGATGGCCTTGCAGGAGAGAAAGCAGAACTCGGGAGACATCATCTCTACGTGAGCCTGGGTGATGTGCGACATCCAACGTACGAGTGAGGGAATTATCGCCGGGGGTCGGGGGTGTGAACTCTGAGGAGAGAGTAGAGGCAGGGAAGTAGGAGGATGGCTGACAAAGATGGAGGGAGGAGGAGGAGGAGTTGCGACTGTGGGAAAGTGAAGTGGTGGAATGGAGGAAGATGGGGAGAGTAGATACCCGAGTCTGTGATGCCAGAGGTGATGGGGACAGAAATGATGATGATAGTGATGGGAAGGTGAGAGGACGGAGAGAGAGAGAGAGAGAGAGAGAGAGAGAGAGAGAGAGAGAGAGAGAGATGTGATGAGGCAGTCAATGGTGTGAGGGAGGAGTAAAACTGCGTGAAATAAAAGTGAGGAGAGACATGAAAAAGAGAGATGTGAAGACGTTATAAATGAGGAACCATAATGAGAATAAATGAGGTACAGATAAGAGGGACTTGGGGAGAGGTCGACACAGGGAAGGGAAGAGAGGTCGACACAGGCAAGGGGGAATGATCGACAGAGGTCAGAGTGAGAGGTCGACACAGGGGAGGAGAGGTCGACATGGGAGAGCGAAAGCCTCCACTGCCTACATCTACATCTTGCCTCTTCGTCCACACCAAACGTGCGTTTCCTAATGAAACATAACCCACGCCCCAGAAGCCAAGTTGTTCCTCAGACACACAGGCGATGACTGCTGTGGGCTGCACCACCACAGGTGCTGACACCTCCCTTAATGAACGAGGAATGAATAATGCAGGAGCGAATGATGTAAGAGGCTTCCGTGTTATGCTTGTGGTGCGTGGAGCCATGCATGGAAAATGAAACGGGGAATGAAAAGGCGGCTTGTGTAAAGGTATTGTGAGGTCTCTCTCCATGAATACACTTAACTGAACACAACCGGGCGAAACAGCCAGGGATCAATCTCTTTATAAGACACCTGGTGTTAACCAGGACCTTTCTAAAGGCTCCTGCAGCCCAAGACTGCGCTACTTCCAGTAGCAGGGATACGTAGACTCCTTTGAAGTGAGAAGTTCTTAAAGGGGACTGTACTCAGAAAGACACAGCCTTGCCAAAGGTGACTTTTCACCCACGGTGTAACCTCGAATGGGCGGAGTCCGGTAACCTCTTGCAATATACATATATAAAGTATTAAGGTTAACTTTACTTAGAAGCAAGACAGTATAGCCACCTGTTTCGTGTGCTCCGCAACAGACAAGTGCCGTGTATCGCGGGATTACATAACTGGCGAGGAAATCTCGATCATTAACATCAAGCCAACATTCAGAAACACTACATCGTAATCTGCCTCCGGTGTAACTGCCTCTCATTACGAAAATTAGCCTAGAACGCGACGTGCATTTGCGTGAGGTAAACTAATACATGACATTCGATCGATGGGAGATGTAGTTACGGAGGGGGAATGAGCCAGCTCCACACAGGGTACACTGCTAGGTGTACTGAGTGAGGGAGGAAGATGCTAAAATGTCCAGCAACCAAGTCTTCCAGGTGTACACCGTCCTCTGTAAACATCAGGCCGCAGGTATAAATACTGCCGCAGGTATGAATACTGCCGCAGGTATAAATACTGCCGCAGGTATAAATACTGCCGCAGGTATAAATACTGCCGCAGGTATACGAGACTTACTTCACCTCACCACACAAAGGTTTACTGGTCGATTATCACCAAAGCTGAACACCTTTCGGAAGAATGCAGCGTTCAGGACTATCCCTGCGATCAGAATATTGGAACCGAGTATGGGACAAGCTGGCAAATACTTTTACAAAAGCTTTAATCGTTTTCTCGGTTTCATGTCATGGGTACCAAGATGACAAGTAAAAAAGTGTGATTGTTGGCACAAGTACAAGCATCCTCCACGCGCCAGCTATATCCTCGTACTGGACACCTGGAGAGCAATATCCTTCGCAGGGTGGGAGGTGAGGGGAGGTGGTGTTCTCAATGAAGAATTCCTGCACTGGACCTCGTATGACTGAGCCTCCCACCAGCCTGACCACCCGTCCCTCGTCTCCTGCTTCACCCGAGGCGTAGAAACAGTACGTTAACATTGACGGAGCCGTGCGTCTGCCCCTCTCTGCATCGCTTCATCATGAAGGTCTACTGAGGGACGACCCATCTCCCGCCCACAGTAGCGCTGCTCCATGACGCCAGCGGCTCACTCGGCTCCCCGAGACACCCGGTAAATATGCCTTGTGATGCAAGTATTGATCCCACTGACAACAGCAATCACCTCCTCCCTCCCTCCCTCCTCCTCCGCGTGTACGACTGCTAATTCAGAACACAGCTGACCAAGGCAGAGTCGAGAAATAATGGAAAATGATGAACTTAACAGAAAGAATACCTGTCAACTTTCTCCTTTGACCTTAAACTGCTTATGTATATTGGACTGAATCTGTCGTGTTAGGCTCCGAACTTTAACCCTTATGAACAGTGACAGCTGACCACAGAAGACGGACCAGTAGTCACGTCCCTCTGTGCATATACAATAGTTCCGTAACCCTTCTTCACCTCAAGTGATTTGACACCTTAGCGTATCGCACTTTTGGGAACTAAGGAACATACTACTTACAAACAGCACGGCCTCACAAAATACTTGTCGAAAATAGTTATAAGAACGAGACGCAATACAAGAAAAAAAAGGGGGGTTGAAAATATCTAATACGTCTTGCTTTGTTGAGGTGATAGACCCGAAACAGGTCACCTCCCACCTCTCTGAGGGCTGGCGAGCAGATGGCTTCACCACATCTTCACAGCGACAGACTATAAATATGACAATACACTGAAGCCTTCCTTTGAGAAGACCCTGAACCTCCGTTGACTCCCTGTGGGAACAAACGATCCTCCTTGTTACAATAAGTGTGGTATTGGAATCTGTACATCTTCCCGGAGCGCTATTCCATTGTGTACCGCTGCGGCGTGTCGGAGACGCTGCTGGAAAGCCCTACAGATGTTCTTCTGGTGAATAAAATCCTGACAGCATCCCTGCAGCCAGCGCCGTGGGGTGGGAGTGAGGGGTAACTCCGCAAACCGTCAATCCATAACCTACTTCTCTTTGAACCCACAAGCAAAACAACTGGATAGAACCCATCGGTTAGAGCAAAGGCGGAGCAGCCTTCTTGATGCCCAGACATCATCCATACTGGACCACATCAATAAGGAAGGACCAACTATAAGCAGTGAGGGGCCCCTCTGACGTCGAAGACCTCTTACACGCTGTCCCACATCCTTATGACGATCATCTTCACCCACATGGGCTGAGCTCTGGTATAGCCCCTTCGCCTTGGCACGCCCCCATCTACTCTGAATACAATAGTGGCTGGCCAGTGTGTCCAACATGCAGTGAGGTTCGAGTTCTCTGGTTCTGTTGGATGGCGCGTCCTCCACACTCCAGTCTTCCTTCTCTCAGCTGTCCTTTGGAAAGAGAACCCGGGTTCCTCTGGTGTGCTGGCCGTGGCCATATGGACGGTGTAACGACATGGGCCTCAGAGATAGTGAGGCAGGCAGCTGGTGTGAGTTTCTATCATGCCTCAGACGTATTTCCTTTTTCTTTGAGGATCTCAGAAAATAAAAGGGAGGTTGCTGCAGGTTTCACGAAACATCAAAACTGTGAAAGAAAAAAAATATGGGGCCCTTTTTTTGCTGGGACTTTGAGGAGAGAGAGAGAGAGAGAGAGAGAGAGAGAGAGAGAGAGAGAGAGAGAGAGAGAGAGAGAGAGAGAGAGAGAGAGAGAGAGAGAGAGAGAGACTGGTATCCGGCGGCTAATCGAATCAACTAAGGACGGGAGAGCAGCCAGCTGTCTACTTCAGCGACTCTCACTCCCACAGAAAGAATACAAATCGAGTTATCGTTTCTCGTCCTATCTCCATGGGGCTGGAGGACCTTAGCAACATGTAATCTAAACCTATCTCATCTAAAACTCTCTCATTCCTGTATCTTTTGTTAGTAATGTGACGATGCTCCGTGCATTCCACCGTACACTCACAATTCTTAACTTACAACTTAACAGGCATTTCAACAGACTTATAACTCTGATCCAAGCATTAACTTTTGTCCCCTTGGCGTTTAAATCACAGCACTATACAGCCACTGCACCAGTCCTCAGCCACCTCACTCTTGTGCGATACATACACTGAACTTCCTGACTTACCAAGTTGTGACCCCATCCACTCCGGCTGCTCCGCCATACTCTATTTTGAAGCAAAGATTCCACCACTTCCTCTCTTTTAACCGAACCATTCGTCATGTGCCTCGCTCCGCATACCTACTCATTCTAAACATGCTACTTCTGATATCCTAACACATTCAGCAGTCCTTTCAGATGTTCACTGCATCTCGTCTTTACCTCTCCTTTGCTTTGCCCCACTTGACACATTCCCCTCAATGGTACTCACATTTCTTTCCTTGCTTTCACGCTCTTCACCTTCTTCCAGTTTTTTGTCTGTCATCCCGTCTCTCGAATCCCTCTTGTTCAATCCCTGCACCTTCCTCTTGACCTCCTGCCACTTCCTCTTGTACATCTCCTAGTCACTCACACACCTTCCCTGCAAGTATCGCTTATATACCTCTCATATACTTCCACTAGCAACCTAATATTCTCAGCCCACCATTCACTGTCTTATCTCAAACGACAGTATCCTACCAATAGCACACTACACACCTCACACGTACATGTAAGCAATGCTTCCCTAAATACCTTTCATTCTTAGTCACTTCCTCACTCATATCACTCTCACTTTACGCTACGCCCTTCTTCACCCAATCTCTACCGGTTTCTCCTCACACAAGCCTCTTTTCCGAGCTCACATACATCCACCATCTTCTTCCCACTTTCATTTCCTCTTTTCCTAAAGCCGCTACAAAATGTCACACTCGCCTCCACCAAGAAGAGATCAGATATCCTATCAGTTGCCCCTTTCAAAAGATTCCCATCCAACAACCTCACTTTATACGCCTATCAGTTGATACAAAATACTGATGCGCATTGCCTCTAGCACCACTGACACACGTTTAACTAATATGTGCACACATTTCTGTCTAAAAATGGAATTCCCAGTCACCAATCCCTATTCACCACATAACTCGACAATCCTGTCATGATTTTAATCTACAACGGGTACCATATACCCTCCAATCATACCTCCAACAGCCACATCAGCCACTCCTGCATTCAAATCTACCATCACTTACTCGTTACCTTGCATCAAAATTGGTGACGCACTCGCTCAGTTTCACGCAAATCATTCGCCTCTCTTCCTCACTCCTCTCGCTACTAGGTGCGCCAGTAGTGGCAATCTCCCTTCTCTCGTATTCTACTTTCATTCTCGCCCACATCACTCTGGATCTCACTTCCTCACGCTCTTTAACACGTTCCCATAATTCCTCCATCAGAAGTGCAGTCTCCTCCTTTGCCCTCGCTCTAACCTCAGACTTTACCTCTCGCTCATCATTCCCACATAATTCTTCCCCCTTCCCCTTGAGCTCACTTTCACCCACAGACGGAAAATCCAGGTTCGTAGCACACTCCTACACAAACGACCTATCCCTCTCATTCTTATCCCGATTCATCCACATCCTTCTTATTTTCTCATGAGCCACGTCCCCATTTCTCTCCTCCTGCCTCGTCTTTATGAAACGTGTTTCCCTCAAAGCGTTAAGAACGTGTCATTTACTTATCACACAGCTCTTTAGCCTCGTAACTTCTGGTGCTTAACGCAATTTTTCGAGAAAACTGACTCGTTTTCTGAGTTTTTTGTTCTCTCTTTCATGCTCAACTCTACGACTATCAAAACCCTCCCGATTATCTTTTCCTTTTCTTTTTACCTCTTCTACTCTCTTCTTCTCAGTTCTCACCATCTGTGTCTCTTACTCCCCTCTCAGCCCTTTCCTTCCATCGTACCATACATCACTCACCCCAATCTTGTAAAATTGAAGTTTCGATAAAGCTGACCCCTCCTCTCCAAGACAATCAATAGGCAGAAGCAATATCGGGGTGGAATATGGTCAGGTCAGGCGAGGTCAGATCAAGTCATGTCCGGTGAGGTCAAGTCAGGTCTGTTCATGTCGAGTTCGGGTACTGCCCAGAGAGAATAGAAAAAGGAGGATTGATTTTAGAGGATGGATGATAATGGAGTCAGCATTTATTCAAGTATATGAGGATCTTAAGCTAAGCTAGTCCATTTATGGACTGTACACTCTCCTAGCATCCCGTGCTCTTGAGGTCAATACTGGACAACGACCGCAACAGATCCCCCGCTTCCGTGTTCCTCCCCTCGACTACTTACTTCCTCACCATCTCTTTCTTTATGACTTGTCATTCCATTCTGCTCTGGAAGTTCGGGCGAGGGTGAGGTGCCGGCAGGTCCCCCTAAGCTGTGCTATAGCAACGTGACTTCTCGTGTGGGTTTGATTCTCAAAAACTCACACGGGTTCGTTTTCGTCTCAAGCCATTAAAGGGGTCCGCTTTGAGAACGGCCAAGTTTAACCCACTTTAGACACGTAACCCTGACCTCGCCTTGTCTCAACCCTGTGCCCTCAGCTTGATAACTCGGCCACTGTGGGTCCTATACTAGTTAATCCCACCATCTTGGACCCTTACACTCGCTGACTTCTGCTATCCTGCACCCCAGACCATCCGTCTCCCACCCTGGGCCTCAGACTCAACAACTTTACCACCCTGTTACCAGGAACACCCGGAGTCGCCAGCCTGCTCACCCGCGCACGAACTGACCTTAACATCCTGGTCTTAGGACGAGCAAAGCTCTCTCGTTATGTGGAACATCGAAAAATACAAAAATACTATTTCTGCCAACAAAGTTTAAGGGGAGAATGAATCACACTGCAGTGTCGCGGGGATCAGTTTTAACGGTCCGAAGTAAAGAAACAGACGAATGAATACACGAAACAACATCTGTGTCGATACTAACGAAAGATGTTGACTGCTGAGCAAGAACCTGTCACCCAATCTGGTTGAACCAGTCCCCTCCACCAAGTCCCATATTCTCAGAGTTTACCCTGCATTTTAGTTGCTAAAAACGTCCCCCAGAACACCGAACGAGAGTCTGCTTTCGCCCCTACACTTTAAATCAATCTCTACCTCTCTTCCATGAACACAGCTCATGATACATTGGTTCATGAAGCACGACTGAACAATGCCCAGTATTGCTCGTTAATCAGATCGCCCATTCTACTCGTTAAACGTTGGCCATTTCTATGTTCACGAACTGTTTAACTGTCATTGAACAATTCCCAACCCAGTTGTTAAAGCTTAACGTAATCAGATGGAAGTCGTTTTGCAAGTGTTGAACGCTATGGAAACTCGTTAATGAAATCCTCACACAGTCACAGCGTTGAACAAATATCGTTGACCAAACCCTCATTCAGTCTCATCGATGAACAAACATCGTTGGTCAAGTCCACGTTCAGTCACATCGTTGAATAAACATCGTTGATCAAGTCCACACTGACTCACACCGTTGAACAAATTCCTACGAAATCGTTCAACGATTTGCCTCTGCAACAGTTCAACAATTTCCATAAAGAACCCTGCAAGTTTCCTGCATTAATCCCCGTGAAGTTGTCCAACAAATCCTTACGAAATCGCAGAGATTACAAAATCCCTCCGCAGACAATTAGGTGATTCTTATATAGTCTCTGAGCAGAATCCTACATACTCATTCTCGTTTTTCTTTTTTATATTTCTTCCCTCATAGCGGATGGCAAGTGAGGGAGAGTGACGGAGAGGAGTGAATGAGAGTGAGGGGAAAGCAGTGAGGGAGTGAGGGGAGAGCAGTGAGGGAGTGAGGGGATAGCAGTGAGGAGAGTGAGGGAGAGTATATTTCCAGGAAGACAGGAGCGCTACCCGGGTTATACCTGGTCACTTGAGTCAACAGAGGTCAGGTTATTGAAGGTGGAAGGTTAAAGGTTATTCTTTCCCTATAAAGAAAAAAAAGGTTTTCACATTTAAGTGACTCTTCTGGGAGACCTAAAAAGTATCAAATGACTTCCTTTTTTTGTCCACTTACATTGACTGATGTGGTTTGTGTATACAGTATGGTGTCTAGTCAGTTTGAAACTCATCCAGCAGCCTGGACGCGGGATGGGATGTTCGCTGTAAGAGTCAGCCGCTGGAGGTGGTTGGTCGGTCGCTGGGAAAAGTTGGTCGCGACACAGACGAGGACTGTGAGCAAGGAGCCACTTGAAACACAGGGACGAGAGATATTGGATGGCGGCTACAGACATGTGCCCGTTGCCGTGTACGTGGCTCTTGCAGACAGGTGGTCACGATCAACATGCGGTTGTACAAAGCACAGGGTTTATTGACACCCGGTGAACACCAAAAGCAAGGAATTACTATGTAGAAATGCTCACTATACACCGGAGGACACCATGAGAAAATGATGACCTGCGTTCAATCCAGTGCTCCCATTGTTGATTGTTTCCATCAATTATATGTCTGTTATCCAAGATATTCTAATCTCATGATGTTTTCAGGAAAATGTTTTCATTTCAAGCTACATGATCGCCATTATTCTCTTAGCTTTGTCTAGCTTGCAAGGACGGGCAGGTATATTTCAGCCATAATTCACCTGATGGTTTACTCGATGCTTACACAGCATGAAGGCACCAGAGGCTGGCTTTTCCTCATAACAGGTGCGACATTTGCGTTTTGTATCTTGGGTACTGAAATAGTGTCCTGGTCGAGAGAGTGCCCTGGGTGAGGATGTGTCCTGGTCGAGAGAGTGCCCTGGGTGAGGATGTTTCCTGGTCGAAGGAGTGTCCTGGGTGAGGATATATCCTAGTAGAGCGAGCGTCCTGGGGCAATGAATGTCGTGGGAGAGTCAGTGCGACGTATTCACTTGCCATTACTCTCCCCCTGAGACCAGGCACTGTGTCACGCTAGGCCACACACCAGCTATCTCCCGGACGGGTCTTGTCGAATTCCTGTTACCCCAGCCTACAGCAGCTAAGCTGACTGTCTGAGGATATTTGTCAGGATCTGTGAGGATATGTCAGGATCTTTCAGAAAGAGAGAGAGAGAGAGAGAGAGCGGGTGTGCAGTCTTGTTAAGGGTGAGGGTTGCCGGGGTGGTGACGCAACTGCTGTTTGTAGATGACACGGTGTGGCCGACACCAGCCCACACCTTCCTTACTGTCCTTCCTCACGCCATCCTGCGTCTGTCTCAAGTGAGGAACAGACCGGGAGGGATGTGAACCAGGGCATATGAAGCGGTTAGGGGAGACAAAGGAAATGCCTGTGGGTCCTGGCTGTGGACAAAGGGTCTGTTGTCTCGGTGCATCAAACATGACAGATCGGGAAAGTGACTGTCATCATATGATCGCTGTTGACTCGCTTGGTCCTGGTGCTACCTCGCTCAAGCGGGAAACGGAGAACAGGAAAGAAAAAGAGATGTGTTGGAAGGCTGCCATGCTCAGTAATCGTAAAGACTGAGAACCCTTGGCTGACACCTCAGAAGGCCACGGGTGGGGATAAGGAGAGAATCAATCCCGCTTTTTTTTCTTTTTGACATATTATTTACCTTAGTGGTGATGTTAGGAAACCCTACCTGGACTGCAACAGCTGAACGACATACGTCATAATCAAAATAGTGAAGTTGTCTGTCTTTCCCTGGAAAGCTTTACCCGCTGGGGTCACAGCAGCAGCACCTAAGAAAACCGGCACCATGCCTTGCACACCCTAGAAATACCGGCACCGTATCTCTTGCACTGTCAGCATTGCAACATAGTAACAGCATAGCAGAAGCACAGCAGCATGACACTACAACAGTTATTACAGCATAGGTGTATGATAGCACTGCAGAGGAATAATAAAGCAGCATAACAGCATAGCAGCGTCTGCAGCATAGCAACATAGCAGCGGCAGCTGCATAACAGCCTAGCCACTCCATCACAGCAGCCTCAACCCCAGGAATAAATCAAGTTAAGGTCAAAGCCGACCGGAGGATGGCTGAAGAAGCTAAGTTATCTTAAAAGACAACCTAAGGAGGGAGAGTTACGCCCAGTACTGGCGACATGCATGCTATATAACCTCCACACTGAGTTGACACTCACTGGCATTCACCTTAGCAACAGGGAAGACGAGGCTGGAGGTGACGGAGTCGCCAGCATCACTGACAGATCAAATAAACTTACGTACGTACACAGAAATACAAGTATTGCTACACGTGTGTGTTTCAATATGTATCACTGGGATATATATATATATATATATATATATATATGTGTGTGTGTGTGTATAATATATTTCCATATTTTTCCGGGGCGAAGCCATGTGACACGCCGGGGAGGACAGATGTCAAGGAGATTAATTGCTTAACTCTGGCGTTCCAGACCAAATATTTACCATACCGCTGCGTAAGGTCTCTCTCTCTCTCTCTCTCTCTCTCTCTCTCTCTCTCTCTCTCTCAGAAAATCTTCCCTCATGTAGCAGATACAGTCCCACTAATACATATGTAGCCGAGATTTTTTTTTCTATAGGCCAAGATATATATTTTTCAGGTCAGTAAACAAAACAGAATATTTTTCAAACATTTGAAGCCTTGATGTGTGACGTTCGAGACGTCTTTGGTCCTCCACAGTTCACAAAGGACACTCCCCATATCCAGTCTCAGACTACAGTCCTGGAGTACGCCTTAGGTCTCAAAGCCTCGAAATACTCTTGGTTCGAAGCTGTATCGAGTCCTCTATCTTTCTATCTCACTGAGCAAATGATTCGGCACGGCTTCACGCTCAGGCGAGACCCGAGTCTCCAGCTCACGAATGAACATACTTTTTTATTTATCTAACGTCTGTCTTCCAAGATATTTCTAATCTGTTGAATGCTGGACATATTGTCTCCATACTCGCATATGGAAGCATCTTCATATCTTTTATCTTATCTCGTTCTAGATATTACATCACTTATCTGTGGTGTTCTTTGCGAGTGTTTCGAACGAGTATTCTTCTATCTCGAGTAGTGTTCACGAGTTTACCTTCACCTTACTGTAAGTAGTGTTCACGGTTTACTTTTCCCTCACTATCTCGAGCAGTGCTCACAAGTTTACTTTCACCTTACTATCTTGAGCAGTGTTCACGAGTTCACTTTCCCCTCACTATCTTGAGCAGTGTTCAGGAATTTACTTTGTCCCATGCTTATCTTACAATGTCCAATCAAATACTTATCTGACTGCCTGACGTTCGGTATTCTGGTTTACATCGTATTACTGCCGCCATTTTCTGATATCAACTCACCTCTTACCTACCTCCCACCAACATCACAGAGCACAACGCTCTACGAACGCCTCTTATAAAGCTATTTCTCAGGCAGGCAAGACTTTCTTGTCCAAACAGCGCGTATCATGACCATTACAATGGAAAGCGGAGGCGATGATGCGCTCGTAATCAAGTTATAGAAATCGTAAGGCAATATTTGATCAACGTCTCCGACCTACAGACTCTGCTCTACAACATTAATTTCGACCGGTGCTTCCACCTCGCACACACCACATTCCCGCAGCAACACGATGCTAAACATGTCATAACGCCCAATAACCACATCGAGACTTAAGGCCATTGTTCCCCTCAGACACTGTGGTGATTTAACCTTTATTTCCTTCAGAAGTCTTAAGCTGCCGCCATCGTACTTTTTCCATAGTACTGACGTCCTGTTATACGGTAGTTAACTGATGGATACGACGACGAGAAATATCGTCTAGCAAGAGTGAGAAATCTCCTCTTCTATATCCTGCGATTCCATTGTACAGTATTACACCTACTTCGAGAAGACAAAGTAATTCGGTGACCTCCAGCGAGGCTGAGCACCCTCAGTGGACGAGAGCAATATAGTGACGTCCAGCGTCTTCTCGGTCCATGATCCCCTTCGAAGCATCTTCAACATCGAACTGTTTGACGAGGCCATTCCCCTTCCCTTCACCGTTACTATCGGCTATACTGCTTTCTTGGCTTCATCTGTCGGTCTGGCGTGGGAGCTCCCTGTATGTACGTATCTTGACCACTCAACAGTGCAAGGAGTTTTTTCACTTCCACTCATTCTTGTTGGTAATAACTGAAGCGACTGAATTGTCACCTTGTTCGACCAAGGAACTGGTCGCTGAAACAAACGAAGTGAAGACTGAATATCCTGCCAACCCTGAAGATCTTGGGGTTACTTTATGTTATTTGAATATTCCATGATATTTGTTGGTGTACTTCGCTTTGTCATCTTATGATCCTCTTTCACTCCCATAAGCTTCAATAAACGTATAACCATCTTTCCTGTATCTTATGTTTCAGTTTTACTACGCAAGAATCTTCCAACATCCTAAAGATCGGCAAAATGACGTCTCAAACGAAGACTTGAATAAAATGAGCGATACATTATACACTTATAATACATTGGACTAGGGCCTACTATTTATTTATCTACCAATCAATCTATCTATCTATAGCTGCTTTGGGTTCAGCGCTTTGGCGTGGGTTAATGAAGGTGTCCTCCTGCAGACGCCCTGGAGTGTGTCAGGAGAAGTGTTTTGTTCCCCGTCTGGTCCAGCCAGACCTCCTCTACCCTCCGTCCATACACACCCACCCACCCACCCGCCATGCCTCTCTCCTCCCCCTTTTCCTTCATTCCTACCTCCTCGCTTCTCCTTTACGTCATTCCCCTCCTACACTCCCTCCTCCATTGCTTACTATACCTCCCATTCCCTCACTGCCCCTCCTTCCTCCACACCACTCCTCTCCTCTACTTCACAATCTCCCTCATTTCCTCCCACTTACTTCTTTCTCCCGCAATCCAAACCCTTTTCCTTCCTCCGCACCTTCTCCTCTCCCCAGATTCCCCCCAGGTCCTCTCCACCCACCACCACCCCGACGCCTCGGCCACATTCCTCCAGAGCGGCGTGCACGTCCAGGCCACCTGTGTGGTTCAGCGTGGCGAGGGTGGTGTCTAGTGAGCCCCAGGGGGTCACACGTGAATGGAGAACTATCGCCTGAGTTCGAAGCTGTGGAACTCCCCCGGGGAGAGGCTCAGACGATAGGGTCTGTAGTTTACAGTATTGTGGGGGTTGAGAGAGAGAGAGAGAGAGAGAGAGAGAGAGAGAGAGAGACTCTGCAGTATACGTATCCTCAAAGTTATTTTGTCTTTATGTTCTTGTTGTTGTTTGCGGTGTGTTCTTGTTGTTTATGGATGTTCTCTAAAGAACTTAACTTTTTCTTTCTTTTTGCGCATGTCTGTAGGACAGCCTCTAGAGGCATCCCTGGGAGGTGTCGGCGTTTCGCCCTTCCATCTCCAGAGCGTCTTCAGGAAGGAGTCAGGTTGAGGAGTGAGCCGAGTTTATGCGAGTGTAGCGGACACAGAAGTAAGAGTGTGTGGGACCCGAGTGGTGGAAAACACACCATTAGTTGTCTGAAGATCTCGTTTCTGCTCGACTGTTGAAGAGGCGTGGTGTTCAGTGTTCTCAGACTTCTTTTAGGTAGATGGTAAGTTTGTTTTTTGTCTCAAATAAGGAGAGCTTCCGTGATGTGAAGGAGCTTGGTGGGTCTAATGCGAACTATTTTACTACATCTATCATCTGCTGTCATGTCGCGTTAGTCCCATGTTGCTCCTTGTTGACGATGTATAATGTGTCTATAGAGAGCGGTGGTGGTGGTTGTAACTTGTTATTGAAGAGATCACAACCTCTGACATGTGGTTATAAAATTTGAAAAGCGCTAGAAGGGAACCCGATTCCGTTTGATGTTTTAAGCTGTTACGAAACTCAGTTGCTGTATTCACGTTCTTACAGTACAATACAAATTTGGACATGATCGTACTCTGTATGCGCTCAGTGTTCCTGATGATTCTACAGCGTATCCTACCGTCTGTCTTTAAGCTGGGAACATCTAGACACAGTGTCAACTGCAGGGGAGAGACAGGTCTGTAGGGAAGCGAGTCTGAATGGAGAGGACCTGGAGGGAATGGAGTGTTTTTGATGCCTGGAGGTGGACATGGCAGCGGATATGGAAAGATGGGAGCTGAAAGAAGCCATAGGGTAGGTGAGGGTGAGGGGAGGATAAAGGTCCTGGGTGCGTTGACGAGTGCCTGAGGAAGCAACTGCCACCGAGAGCAAATATGGGTACGTGTGATGGTACAATAGACCCGACGAACTTGCATGGATGGTCGACGGCTGGAGGAGGGAGGATGCATTGGAAATTAAATGCTCGGGGACAATATGAGGTGTGAGGAGGGTTGGTCGAGTAGGTAATGACAGATGAGAGATGTTGCAGTGAAAAGAGTATGTACGAGAGAGTGATAAGAGGGTGTGCTGATCTAGTTTGGATATATGGAGATACGGAGTAAGGATGACTATGAGGAGGGTCACTTCGTAAACAGTCACTTCCTTCGAGTCAACGACCACGGAAGAGTAGAAGACGTCCACGAAAGTAATCCATGAAGCACACTGAGGCATCCCGAGCCAAGCCCCGCTGAAGCCTCTCCTAGCCAAGCCTCGGAGCACGGCATCACGCCACATCCCCCGCCTCGGTGCTGTGTGCACCCACACACTCACACGAGGCCCTCGCTCTCCACCTTAAAACGACCCATATCGGATATTGGAAACTCAACATTTTCCATAAACAAGGGATGACATCTGCCACTTTTCCTTTATCGAAGATGTGTTATATAGGATGTGAAGCTCACTCCTTTACGTACGTGTGTGTAAAAACAGCGGTATTCTGGAATAAAGATTTTATATATGTGTGTGTGTGTGTGTGTGTGTGTGTGTGTGTGTGTGTGTGTGTGTGTGTGTGCGTGCGTGTGTCTATGGATGTATGTATGTATGTGTGTGTGTGTGTGTGTTACGAAGCAGCCACGTACGTACCTCCCCACTACCTGACAAACACATTTACTGGTACCCTGGCCAGGTTGTCATGGAGACCCACACATACATCATCATGGGATGATCCTACATGTGGCCAATCGGCACCCAGCCTGACACGCCCCCAGCTCACACGTCATTATGAACCAACATACAGACTACCTCAAAATGCCTCATCCTCGGTGATCTATCGTCTTATTTTTATCATCATTTAGTAACAGCATTCTTGAGTTATGTCTCCCATCATGCACCCATTGCTACAGCATTTTCCCTCATTGCTATACCCATTACTCCACAACCTCTCATTATTTGGTTTCATTAGACCAACTGGATACGAATCACTGATTCGGTGTGGCCGGAATATTTCTTTCTGCATGAAACGTACAAAGAAATGTCAGCAAAACTTTCATTTATTTACTGAAATGTTAAATGTTCAAGTTCCATTCATTTTCTTTGTTCCTTTTTTGCTTTCCGGAAAGTCTACAGATTTTTGCCTCCAAAGCGAAATGAGAGTTGACGAGTCTGAAGATTTTTCTTCCAATGTCTCTAGGATGCCGGTAGATACATAGGCGAACTGCCCACAAGACAGAGCACACTGGGTGAACCTTAAGACCCTATAATGCAATCTATTTATCCTATATCATCCTGACCATCTCCAGATCACTTCATCCAAGGTAACTCCAACAACGACCACCCACCCCCTCCCTCCCAGTTCCTTCACCACCCAACCTTCGCTCCTCCACAGTTACCAGCAGATTAAGATCTTATTCTTACTTTATCTTCTTATCTCCAACCTCCTACAGTTCGTAGACTTTTCCGTTGCGTTCCTGATACATCCGTGAATATCCTCGTGTCAGTGAAACGTGGGTGGATAAGTCCTTGCAGCTTATGGCACGACAAATGACAGTGTTGTGAGCATGTAATACAACACCTATATCCCTCCCATGGATAGAGTTCATAACACAATGCACCTCAGTGTTGCAAGGTTTCGCTTGCGTCTAACCTTCACTCGTGTGATTCTTCGACACAGGTTTTCTCTTTCCCCTGGTAACCGACCTTACAACACCACAGACTTCCCCCACTGCTTAAGGAATTAGAAAAACGAAAAGAAAAAAAAAAGCCTCTCGCGTTGTTTGTGCACACACAAAAGTGTGCGTCATCCTGTAAACTTGAGAATCAAATACCGTATCATTTCTTGTTGTGATCCTGACACCTAACGAACCAATTTTCCGAAACTTCGAATCCCGCCACTACTGAAAGCCAGTCATACGGGAGATTTTACTGCAAACACCAATGAAATGCAAGACGCTATTTACAGACATGCGTGTCTAGTCCCCACGGCGCTGTATCACACGTCTATGGTTCCGCCATACGAATGTCGCTGGCAAAGAAAATCCACAATCTACCCCGTCGCCAAAGCCCATCACTTTAGTATGGCCTTAAATCAAATCCATTTTCTATAATGCTGCTGATGTTCCAAATTCCACCAAATAATGTACTTTACTAAGAGGGATTTTTAATACATAAATTACGATATTCACTGATCTACTATATTTAGCGTCATTTAATTTGTAAACTGGATCACCTCATCCATGAGGATCAATATCATATCGAATCATATGCATTTGGACGTGGTCTAACATTTCTTTACCTGCCATAACTGATAAGAAAATAAATTCCTCCTTAGATTGTCGTGTTCCCACTTAAACTGTCGTGTTCCTCTAAAACCTAGGCAGTCTGTACGACTCCACAAGAGACAGGTTTAAATATACACACACGCACACACAAACACACACACACACACCAATAAACCATCAGTAAACTGCCTCTAACTGGTACTTTATGACTCTGTGGGAAGTGGGACAGCGAAGCGAAGCCAAAGCTTTGAACAGATGGCCGACGGCCTCGCCTGGTGCCCAGCAAGTCCGCTGTAACTCGACAAGAAAAACGTACGACATTTCAGTCCTCGATAAGAACTCGTACATTTAACCCCTGAAAAGGTCACATCCTCCCCCATCTCTCTCGTCGGCCGGAGCCAAGCGGGGTCAAAGTTCATTTGAACTTGTTGGGAGTTGAACGGAAAAACAGAATGGATGCGCGAAGTGTGAGGAACCTTGGCGAATAGCAAGTATAAGAAGAGCGAACCTTGGGAAAGGCCTATCTGGCAAGAGGGACTGACACCGATAATGTCTACACAAGACCACTGGAAAAAGAGGAAGAAAATGAGAGAAAATAAGCAACATAAATAGTGTGATTAGTATGAGAAGGGTGTGGTAGTGTGTGTGTGTGTGTGTGTGTGTGTGTGTGTGTGTGTGTGTGTGTGTGTGTGTGTGTGTGTGTGTGTGTGTGTGTGTGATTTGTTCTGTACGAGGAGAGAGGTCCGCACTCACAGGGCCCTATCTATCAAATTTTACAGATCATCCATCACTCATACCATAAAAGTACTTCTTAAACATCTGTTCTAACAAAATCTTTGCTTAGTTTCATGTGACAGCCGCTAGATTTGTATCTTCCATCTGTAATGTCTAATTGCCTACCTACAATTACCAATTTGTACTACATGGGGAGGGAGTTCACACACGTGGGGCCCCATCTCGTAAACATACAACTATTCAAATTTCTATATACTGTCTGCTTTTACTGTCTTCAATGACGTCATTCCATTTATCAACTACTCTTACGTCATAATCGTTCTCCACATTATTCTTATCAAAGTTCTTCCTCAATTCTATGTTCAATCCTCTGATTCTTCTATCCTTTTGTCCATCGAAAAAACTGTTCACACTGCCTTAGTCGTCACACTGTTCCAAAACCTTAAAAGGTTGTGATCGGGTCACACTTCATTCTCTTCTCTTCCAAAGTGGGCAAATGTAAGGTCTCTTAGCCTTTCCCTGTACCTCCGTTCTCTCCTACCGTCCCCGGAGGCTCAGGTTAACATGTTTGAAAACGCGTGAATGTCGCCCGGATGAGGAGAATGAAGGGTAAGAGGTTCCAGCAAAGGAATCCCGATGCTCTGGCTTTGAATGAAAGTAAGCGTGAGGGAGATGAATGGCTCAGTGATGTGCGGAGGATGAAGGTCTGGGTTAGTGTGTGGGAAAAGCAAAGGAAGGAATGGCACTTGCGCTGAAGGAGGAATTAGAATGTATCAAATGTGTAAGAAGGTGAGTTACAGAATGATTCGCGCAGAAATGAAAGTGGACAACGAGAGGCGTGTGACTGTCAGTGCGTATGTTCCTGGTACCGACAGGAGTGAGGACGAGAGGCGAGTGTTTTGGCAGGAATTGAGGGAGTGCGTTATCAATTCTGATACAAATGGCGTCCTAGGTACGTCTCTTCGTTGTATATCAACTTACTGTTATATTTCTTTCTATCTCCCCTGATATGATTATTACACGAAAGTGCACTTGGGAACTTATCGTGTTTCATTTCCCCGTGGACTCATAGAAATATATATAGGCATTACACATGACAGCTGGAGACTGAATATGAACGAATGTGGCCCTTGATGTCTTTTCCTAGCGCTACCTCGCACGCGCGGGGTGGGGGGTTCTGTTTCATGTGTGGTGGGGTGGCGACGAAAATGAATGAAGGCAGCAAGTATGAATATGTACATGTGTATATATGTATATATCTGTGTAAGTATATGTATGTATACGTTGAAATGTATAGGTATGTATATGTGCGTGTGTTGGCGTTTATGTACATGCATGTGTAGGTGGGTGGGTTGGGCAATTCTTTCGTCAGTTTCCTTGCGCTAACTCGCGAGACAGCGACAAAGTATAATGCACACACACGCATATATATATATATATATATATATATATATATATATATATATATACACACGTTAGAGAGTGACACAGCACCATCTATATCCTCTGCAGTGATGTATATGGGAGACAGACTCACCATAAAGGCCATCACCAATAAGAAATGTGAAGAATCCTGAGACCAACAGATGCCGTCGGAAATTACATAAGGATGAGGGAGGGAAGGCGTGTTTATACAAGACGATGATACTGAGGGATGATGGGGAGAAAAAGACGTTACGTTGGAGACATGAACAAAAAAAAAACGCGAGGGAAAAGCAGAGAAGACAAGCCCGTACCTGGAAAATATCTCCTCGTTATCTTTCCACATCTGAGCGGGAGGGAAAAAAATATGTGGAGCCTCTTACATACCTTCCTTTCAGCGAATTCAAGTCTTCCCCAGCGGGAAAAGATCGGACGCAGGAGGCCCTACAGTTTTTACCAGACATGTTTGCTTAATGAGGAGATCGTCAAGATATTTTATAAGGTGGAGCATCGTTTCTATTGTCAGCCGAGCGAGGACTGACGGAGTGAGTGGGGGTCGGTGGCTGGCTGGAGACGGTGCGATGACCCGGTGCGGGGGAGAAAAAATGTCCGTGCGTCGTATGACGTCTTGAAGCCACAAGGAAAAGACTTCAGAAAAGTAGAATTTTGATCATGTACGGGATGAAGGCGGTACAGAT
Organism: Panulirus ornatus; assembly: GCF_036320965.1. Taxonomy (NCBI): domain Eukaryota; kingdom Metazoa; phylum Arthropoda; class Malacostraca; order Decapoda; family Palinuridae; genus Panulirus; species Panulirus ornatus. Next base: position 24,723,929 of record NC_092253.1, read on the forward strand.
CACCCACGACTGCGTGTGACACCACACACACACACACACACACACACACACACACACACACACACACACACACGAGGGGAAATATAACGACCACGAAAATGCGTGTACGAATAGATGGTCTACAGTGGGTGAGAGTGAGGTTTCGTCATCATATTCGTGGCAGGTGGAAACCTGACCGCACACCACCTCACCTGCTGTGACTTCAGCTACTAGACAGCAGTACTGCACAAGAGATCACATTATTCGAACCTTCACCCAGCGCCCTCTACCGACGGGATCCGAACAACTACAGGCAGATGGTGGGTTCAGTCAGAGATCTGGGTGAGAGAGGCATTCCTACTTCGCCTGGTTGTGTGGCAACACCACCACACCATGAGAGGTAGTGAGTGGATGTGAGCCACGGAGGTATCTTCTTCGTCTGTTCCTGGCGCTACCTCACCAACTCGGGAAGTGGCTCAAAAAGGAAAATGAAATTATATATATATATATATATATATATATATATATATATATCTTTTCTTTCAAACTATTCGCCATTTCCCGCATTAGCAAGGTAGCGTTAAGAACAGAGGACTGGACCTCTGAGGGAATATTATATATATATATATATATATATATATATATATATATATATATATATATATATATATATATATATATATATATATATATATATATATGTATATATAATATTCCTACGAGTCCACAGGGAAAATGAAACACGATAAGTTCCCAAGTGCACTTTCGTGTAATCACAACATCAGGGAGACGGTAGAACAAGAGAGAAATATAACAGTCAGTTGACATATATCAAAACTAGGTCTGGAGTCCAACCCCACACACCTACAGGAACTTCAAAATCAAACCGAATATCGAACGATTATTTACATTTTCACACACAAAGAAATATGCCCGACATCGAGGATGTCTTGTGTGTGACTTATCTTACGGATCAAGTCACGAACTGCCCACGGCTGACCTCCCCAGGTCAAGTGTTTTATCAAGGCATCACCAATAAACTCTACCACTACTGCTGCTCCCCTCACTCGTGTATGTGTTGGTTCTCCTCGCGCATCACCCACAACTGACGTCAATTAGGTCAGCTCCGCCTCACTTCGCTTGGCTTCACTCCTCGAGATATTCTGACGTCACCATAGCAGCCACTAATTGGGTCCTTGGAAGGTCAGTGTTGACTTCACACGCGCGCCTGTGTTTCCCCGGGAAGTGATGAGCGGATCCGTGATGACGTCACAGATGTTTTTGTGAGAGACGGATTTGTGGTAAACAAAAAAAAACTGGCCTAGATTCGCCCAGCTACGCCCAGCTCAGAAGTTTATCTCATACGCCAAAATATTCTTGTGCGTATAATCGTCAAAAAGGGATAAGGTAATTCAAATATTTGGCCACATTAATGTAATTCTAGTACCGAATATTATGAGCTTGGACTAATAATTCCACGGCAAATACAATTCCCTTGACGAAAGGAAAACGTCTTTGTATTTCTCGGGATCCTCATTAATGCCTCATTATAAAGAACCTCAGCCACAAACCTCAGCTTATATACCCTAGTGACCCGCTACATGGAGAACCGTAAATATATAAAGAAATTGAGATCACTCAAATATCTGTGTGACAACCCCTCTGGGCCAGTTACGTCACCACCAAACAAAACAACAATCATATATTAACGGCCGTCGTGCAAGTAACGCCATTGTACAGTCTTTTGCTCCTGTTGACGACTATCTCTTATTTCAGGGAAAATAATAGCAACGATGCTTTTTTCTTTTTTTTACCCTGGCGTCCACAATGGCGAATCTGTTGTCTGTTGTGTATTTCTATTTTTTCTTCGTGGCAGCACGTCATGGTATTTGGTGACGCACCATTGAATATGCACAATACAGATGAAAGATGCAACTCTTAGCTGGTAGTAAGCCAGAAGAAATTTCAAACCTGTTAAAAACTGGTAGAGTAAATTCATCGACAGTAACTAAGTAGTTGACTGAACGTAGCTTTTAATTGTTAAATATTTACGAATCTAAATGTCTTTTTTAGGTCTCAAAGAATATGGTCCATGTTTGTTCAATTTCTGGAAGGTCATTGTGTGTTCAGACCCGACCATCTACATCGCGCCAAAGGTCAAGGACAAATTCATTTCTACGTAGACAAAAGGCCATTTTCTTTCTCATAAAAATCACACAAAGTTCGTTAAACAAACTTGTAAAAAAAAAAAAAATACAGGGTTTCTTCCAACATGGTTCTATCCATTTGGAATAAGAGAAGAATTTGAAAGCGACCGAAACAGTGGAGTCAAGGATGGTCAAGCGATGGATCAGAGGGAGGGAGCCACACCCGCAACTGGTATAAAACCTCCCAGTGTTTGGTATGAGGAACTGTGGGACGACATATAGTTGGCATGGCAGTACACGGGAGAGACAGATGACAGGAGGCTTCATGGTGCAGGATGAAGGACACACACACACCCAACCCAGATGGTAAGCCGAGAGGATGTACTTGAGTAGATTTCCACTGTGGACACCTGCCTTCTCTATACATACTGACAGACATCGTGACCTCCTACTAGGCGAATTGGTCGATTATAACGAGGCGTAACAGCCTCAGGAACACAGGGTAGACGGCAGAACCCCCTAAGACAGCAGCGTCTTCATCTGGTCCATTTGAAAAACAGATTTCTACTTTCTTACACATAAGTTCTTAGAAAACGGTGAAGAAAGTATAAGTGAAACCATATCATGCAATTGGATCACGTAGTCAACAAGGAGCGAGGCAACGAACAAAAGAGCATCGCTCAACTCTGATCAATTCTATTCACACTCAAACACAGGATTCATCCCGTCCCGCAGAAGGATAGAACCCTTTTCTCTTGAGGCATGGCCCCCCATCGTGCCTACTTTTCGAGACCAGGAGACTCAACTCATGGCGTCCCAGCCACTCGAATCACTGTCGTTTATCAAGGCATTCTGAGCAGCCTGATACAGACTGAGGGGGTGTCCGTTATCTGAACGCTCTGTTACAGCCTTGGGATCCAGTATCACTCAGTTTAATGCCCCGATCCTTTTACTGTGGTGGATGTTAGCAAGGTAATCCTGGCAATTTCAAGCATTGTTGAGCAATGTGCATAAAGTCCAGCCAGCAGTGAATTTAGTGTGTACTGCCGACCGTTAAGGCTCCTTTACTACTGTCATTATCATCTGGGTTTACAACATTATGTTACTCCGACGTGTCGCTAAAGATCAACATGCCATATCTAATGACACACCTAATACTATCTAATACCTAATATCAACTAATACTGTCTGGTAACATACCACATATCATCAAAGGACATATCTAATACTATCCAGTGGCTTGTCTCATATCTAATGTTATCTGATGACATACCTATTATCCTCTAATATCTAGTATCACCTAATATCATCTAATGATATACTAAACATTATGTAAATCAACAAACTTCTATTTCCTCGAGCGATATTGAAAAATCCCTTTAAAGGATTTAACTCTGTTAAATGACCTTACGTTTCCATATACATACATAGTCTTACCATTGGTCGGATTCGTATAAGGAGACAGAACATTCGCTGGAGCATAACGACTACAGCAGATATGAGATCAAGGAAGATTTCAGTTTGAGATTCCGCTTTGTTTTGAGGTCAGTGGATGTGTGTCCTGTGTGACACAAGGTCTCGAAGCAAGGAACGTACAAGGCGGCAACGCAAGCAACAAGAAAACGTTGAAATATAAATCAATAGATGAACAAAAAACAAATGAAATCTATAGGTACTACAGGGATACCTAGCGACACCACTAGGATCCCGTTCCTCTATCAAGGAATAAAGTATTGAAATTCACAGTTACTGTAATGACTCAATATCATATCGTACTGGATAATGTGTGTCTGATCCGCCATGAGCAGACTGTGCCTCGTTTCAAACTTTCTCAGTTCGATCAACGGGATGGATTGGAACTGCTTTCCTTCCACCTTCACACGCTCATCTCAGCTGCCATTTCTTCTCCTGCAGTTCTAACAGAGGTAAATCTTGTCTCTGTATATCTGTAGAACGTCATTCAGTCATGTAATGTGTTTGCTCGCCACACCAAACTGTATTTCCCTGGATTGAAGAGTCTTACATTAACAAATAGGGTGTCGTACAACACAACCATTCCCATCAAAAATCTAATTATTTTCAATATCTATCATTATCATTATCATTATTATCATTATCATTATTATCATTTAAAGCTGAGACAGCACGGGCAAATGAATGTCATAATCAAAGCTATATACACATCCATCGTAGCTTAGTATGTACAAAACTTAGCGACAAGACCCTACGAGAGGATGAACAGCGAGGTGGACGGTGGAACATCTGCCGCGACTAGGATTCGACCCAGGGCGGCCTATAAATGCATCATGGTCAGGGACGATAACCGATACACCACGGAGGTACAGTCGACACTTGGGCCAAGAACCTTGCCTCACTTTATGCCTGGGAGTCGCCTCTTACTTCGGCATCCTCCGATATCACTCCTCTGGTAACGGATCGTTCTCACACTCTCCAAATGACACTCCCATCTATTTTCTGACGATGGTACAGAGGGAGCATGTTATGCTTTCTTGGTATTTGCCATTTGTTTGCGGAATCAGAAAATGTACAATGAATTCTCCGTATAACTCGCAAAGATTATAGCGTAGTCTGCGAGTGCCATCTTGCCATATCTCGCAGTACAAGACTGAAGTTGTGGCAGCTACACTGTCAAAATGGGTAGAGAATTAACCTGAAGGACGAGCGTCTCTACCCAAGCCTACTCCTCGATCCTGGTCCTCTATCTGAAGGACGAGCGTCTCTCTACTCCTCAGTCCTTGGTCCTCTATGTTTCCATCAGTGGCATATCTGAAGGACGAGTGTCTCTCTACTCCTCGATCCTGGTCCTTTATGTTTACACCATCGTCATATCCTTATCCCCCGCAGTCATCAGTATGGAAGACGAGTTCATCAGCCCAGGTATGAGTGATTCTGATGGGCCTTGCTCGCTCTTGTCACGGACTGGAAGTAAAAATTCTCCATAATCTTCACTCCTTCAGATTCCCGCGTAAACACAACTCAGCACAGGGTACTCTTGGTGGCTGAGATCGTGGGTGCAGTTAGTAATTATCGCAAAGCACTTTCTTGCCTTCACCTTTTCTGTAATATCTTTGCAGAGCCAAAGCGCGAAAATTGCGCCTGGCTCATTATGAATATAAGGTCCAAAATGGAGCTCAGGGATTACTTTTCTTTCATTTTTGACGTCGGGGTTGTTCTTGCATCGTCGAGTCGTATTTACCCGACATTTAAGTCTATTCCAGACAACTGCCATTGTTAGGTTCTTGAAGTCTTTCGTCGTGGGCGAAGTGTTCCAGCGGACTCAGCGGGTGAGGATATGTAGGTCAAGCGGGTAGCGGCACGGGGGTAGCCTAGCCGCGCCTGGTAGCGGGGATGGTGAGGGCGCTCTCGAGGTAGCTGGTGTCTCCTGCAACCCACAGGAAATGCCTCCTTCCTGGATGGTTCACCTTGAATCACTTTGGGTAAATGGTGCGCTGCTCGTGACTGGTGCACATTTAGGTCAAATATTGATATACCGTTGTTTATCGTCTGGTGGTTTGTCAACACGTTAGATATTGTTTCAATAACTTTCGATTCTCTGATAATTTGATCGACTCGACTAATGACTGGTAATGAAGCAGTACTGTAGTTCGGATCAGAGGTCTCGAAGCTCAATGAAGCAGTACTGTTATTCTGATCAGAGGTTTCGGACCTCTATGAAGCAGTGTTATTGTTCTGATCGGAGGTCACAGAGCTCTATGAAGCAGTGGTGTAGTTCGGATCAGAGGTCTCGAAGCTCTATGAAGCAGTGATGTTTGGAAATAGCTTTGGGCTCAGGCCAAGGCGGAGCTGTCCAAAGTGTTTCCCCTAAGCTTTACTCTGGTAATGAACTGCTCCAAAAGCACTCTGAAACGTCCGTTTTATCTTCCGAGGCTCTTTAGCTACATCCAAAACACTTTTATCTTTCCTCTCTTTGTTTTCCTTACGCTCCACAATCCGGCCCTTTAAGCACAGCTGGATAGGCGGCACAGATCAATCCCCTAACCATCTCTAAAGGAACCACATACTGTGTCCCGGGAATTCTCTTCCCTTCTTCGTTCTTTATCACTGTTGCCATCACCAGCCCATCATTATCCATGCTATCAGTATCACGACTCCGATCATCACTGTCTTAGTCACAGTGACCTTATCTCCAGTACTGTAGGTTCAAGGGCAGCAGTACAAGGGTTAAGAAGCGCTCCCCTTTAAAAATCCCCTTACACACACACACACACACACACACACACACACACACACACACACACACACACCTACCTTTCACTTCATTTTTCCACCTCTTCCTTGTTCTCTTTACTAAATCCAAATCGCTTCAGCACACCCTCTTCAGCTATCATAAGACATACTCCTCTTCCTACCACACCTCTCTCTTACCCTATCATTTCTTAATCGACCAACTCTCCTCGTGCCACACATTGTCTTCAACACATCCACCCTGATCGCAACCACACAACACCGACGGGGTCATTATTCCATCTAAAATACCCATTTCTTCGTCCCTAAAGATACATTCCTCAATGCGGCCAAGACCTCTGCCTCGTCCCCCATGGCTCATCCCAGGTCCACCGTTGCACTCGCAGCCATGTCGACTCCTGGGTATCGACGACACTCCACTTCCTCCAAGTTCACGCCAATCACACACACTCCAAGTAACCCTCTCTTTTCACTGCTAAACCTCATAACTTTGCCCTTAATTACATCTACTCTCGACCCTCTCCTTTCACACACTTCCCCAGACTCTGACACCAGCTTCTGCAGTTTCTCACTCCAATCTGCCACCAGCACCGTGTCATCAGCAAAAAAAAAAAAGAACAAACAATCGACTTACCTGCTCCTTTCTCCAAGACTCCTTGCATTCCTCTCCCTCATCACACCATCCATGAACAGATTAAACAGCCATGGCGACAAAACACACCCCTGCCGGAGACCCACCTTTACCCAGAACCACTCATCCTCCTCACCGTGCAGTTGCAAACACGCCTCACTCTTTTGATAAAAACTCCTCATTGCTTCTTATAGGTCTCCATTCCACACTTTCCACAAAGCATCTCAATCAACCCATTCCCCAGAGCCATGAATGTCACAAACAAATCCTTCTGTTTTTCCTTAGCGTCTCTCACACATTCTTCACAAGAAACACTTGATCCACGTCTTTTACCGCTCCCGAAACCACGCTGTTCCTCCCCCAATCTCATGCTCTGTGCATGCTACCACACACACACACACACTATACATACAAAGTACAGAAAGTATTAGACCTGACCAGCTGGCAGTATACAGCTCTCCTGCTGTTGGTGAGAGGAAGCATAACGTGGATGTGTTAGCTCCTGATTACCACTGTGGCTTGGTACACTCGGGTTACACACGGCTCTGGCGGTTGTTGTGGGAAAGACTTGTCAGAATTCCTACGCACAGGAATTGCCTCGTCCTTGACCCGAGAGCTAACCTGCTCTCTAACGTAAGTAGATTTTGTTGTAGGAGCTGATGCTGTATTTGTTGTTGTTGTATTTGTTTCCATACAGTGTAACAGTCTTCTCTGCCACATCTCCAGCTCAACGGACCACAGAGAATAGACCAGACGCCAAGGCGTCATGTGTTGCGCCTGAGGCCTGTCGTGGAGTCGTTTGGGTTGTCGTCATCACCACAGTGGTTGGACCTGGAGCTTGGGTGGTGAAGATCGAGGAACGGTAGAGAGAAGGTCGATTTTTTTTCCCCCTTGAAGGCTCGTTACAGGAAGAGATGGATCAGCAGGCACAGCAGGGCAGATGGAAAACGTGACGCGGGAGGCGAAAACCCAGCATGGAATTTGATGGCCGACAAAACATAACATATCCTGTATCTTCCTCCCTCTCGGTGAAGAGCCCGTGGTAGCGGCGGTGATCACTTGATTTACATGAGAGTAACTTCCAGACACCAGGTCCGTGCGACGCTCCCGTGGCCACACGTGCAGGAATCAGGTGGACGAGTCACGGCCAACAAGGCTTCTGTTTACGACGAGGCAGCCACAGACGAGCGTCGACGGAGGGACACTGATGGAGGCGATCCCGTCCAATCTGTTGTTAGGCCTGGATATCAGGAGAGGGGAGGGGAGGGGAGGAGGTGGTGGTAGAGGAGGAGATGGAGGAGGAAGTGGTGATGGTAGAGTAGGAAGAGGAAGTAGAGAAGTAGGAGGAGGTGGTAGAGGATGAGGAAGAGGAGGAGGAGGAGGCAGACAGGGCCGCTATTTGTGAAACATCTTGCACAACAATTCTTTCCTTGATGGAATAATAAGTAGTGTTTGGGCGTTCATTTACGTTGATGCCACTGACTTGATTTACCAAAAGCGAATATCAAACCGGACTGAATATCCAGATTTCTTGTGATATAATAGCGGGCCAGCAAGAATATTCATGAACCAGTTTACTCACGAAGCATCGAAAAGAAATGATATAATGTTCCGTCATTTTGCATCGCTGAGGAGTGTAGGTTATTCATGGAAAACCATGTGGGTAGGAGTCAATGTGAACACTTTGATGCCGAGTCATTCATCACTTATACACAAATACTGAGCTTAATTAAAAGCATGAATAGTGAATACACAAACTCGTTTGCACCATAGAGACGCTGGTGGGCTTTGTCTAACGTCAACGCAATGTACACACAGTAAAAAAAAGAGCATCTAATCACCTTTTGTGTGAAACAAAATGACATTACAGACGAAGGATTTTGAGAAATGCCCCATTGGTCTGGCCTCACAATGGTCACCCTGCAAGTTCCATATAATACTATAACGATTACTAGCGACATTTACCGTCATTTATAATAAATGTTATGTTGATCTATATTTCGATGGAACTAACTATAAAACAAGACTAATTATAAGGAAATCTGTCTCAGTCACGCTTGCCAACCCTACCGAGACAACACGAGTCGTACTGATCATTCCGAAATCATCGGCAAGTTACTTTTTTTACCGAGTGTATACGATAACCTTTAAAGAAATGCCTTGATTACTCGCTCACACACTGCAGTGACTGCCCTGGTAACACCCCGACTGGGAAGCCAAGGCAAAGACATTTTCACTACGAATCCAGCTGCAGACCCAGCTCACGGTGTGCGACCCACCCGGTGTGGATAAAGCGGCACATATACCTCACCCTGCTCGACGCACAGCAGATCCAACAGAGGAACACTTGCGCAACACACTCGTCTCACTTCCTCAGGTGTAACAGTGGAACCTGCCAGCGTCGGCGAGTTAGGTGGCGAGTATGTATGTGGCCCCTGAAATATCTTAGCTTCCTTCAGCTTCCCCGAAGCCTGAAGTAGAGCCATCCATCGATAAAGGTGCATGATGGGCGTCTGTGAGGCTGGCAGGCCTGGCTATGTTACGTCAGTCCCTGGGAGAGACAACAGTTCTGACGTCTGTTGCTGCTCTGAGGATTCCATCTGTTGTAGCTGATGAGGCGGGTACATGGCACAGAGACTGGGTGAGATGGATGTTAGTATCAATATTTCCTCAGCCGCCCGTGACCACGATAAGATCTTGGTCTGTATTGAGGGCAGGAGTATATACCCTCAGCTTGTCTCCCGCCACTTCTGTAGCAAACACAGACGTGGCTACTTTCAAGTTATTACCTGGGATAATGCTTCTGTGGAGGCTAATTACCAGTTCATCTTGCTTCTCAGTAACTAGTTTCCCTTGACAGTTTGATTCCCAACCTTTTTCGACAATCTTTCCTTGACAGTCGTGTCTTTTGCTACACCACTACCTCCAGCAGCCAGGCAAACTAGTTCTTCAGTTTCCTTGGTAAAGACTTGGAAGCTGTCAGTGTAGACTGTATGACGCTGACATCACTTATCACTATTACGTACACCTATACAGCATCTGCACCATACCATAAGTGTGTCATCGACACCATGCATTACTCCCACACACATTACTACAGTCCACCTTAGAAGAAAACGAGGTGGCAGTTTTTCCCATTTCCCATCCTCTTTTTTCCGCCCTCATCTTAAAAGAATATGTCCATTTCACACATCCACCTTAGCAACACGTTTTTTGTTATCAGTTATTTGACATCACTGAAATGATTGCCATCAACACTCTACCTTTTGAAAAAAAAAAAAAAAGTGGCCTTCGACGTTTTTTTCTTTCAGTAGCAAATATTGGCTTTCCACTTCTATTTCCAGCCGTCTGTTTACATATCAGACGCCTATACTGGGGGAGGCGGGGGCGACCGGCCGCCGTAACTGTATAAAACCAGAATCTTTTTTTCCGTGTACCAAGTTGTCTGTGCAAAACACTATATTCTTTTCCTTTTATTTTTGCCAAAAGACGTTCAGCTACTGTCACGGTTATCATATGAAGAACGACCCAGTTTACCATTGACTGGAGATCATTAGAAAAGGAATGTTCATCTGAATTCACAGATCGCTTCATTACTTCAGCATTGACCACAGAATATTTCACTTCAGGAACAACAGAACTGAAATTTTTGCAGTGACTCTACAGATGATTTATGGATGGGGTTCGCGGCCCAGAAATACCATTTGCATTTGGTTCTCCCCCAAAAATTATGATGCTGAGAGTGAAATGGAAATGCGAGAAGACAGATGAATATTTGATCCCACAAAACAGAAAATAAGTGTCATATTCCTGGCCACAGACCAAGAGAAATGTATGTGTGTGTGTGCGCGTTGTGCTGCAACACTTTCTGGCTCATGGTTACTGAGGGATGGTCTCATATGTCATCCCCTAGAACATGTCAAGAAGGATTGAGTTGCTCTTGTGGTATGTACGGGACACGAGAGATCACACACACACACACACACACACACACACACACACACACACACACACACACAAAACATAAAAAAATGGATGGATAAATAGACAAACACAGACAGTAAACAAGTGGAGATACAGAAACAGACAATGAAGACAAACAGGGAACAGTAAATCCACACACACACACTATAAGAACTTCATCATAGACTCCCTTCCTACCAACCACAGCGCGTTACCTACTGTTCTAGTGAACTTCACGACGAACACCAGAACTTCAAACCTCAGTAACAAGCAAGACCTTCAAGCGGATGTTTATGTTACATCCAGTGGCGGCGAGGATGCCAGGCCATTACGGGTGGCTAAGCTAAGAGAGCAGTGTTTACAACCCGTGAAGAATACCTCTAAGAGTTGGTCAGGCCTGGGAAGGAGAACTGTGGGAATTATAGAGTAAGAAAAGCAGCTCCCGACGACCCCACCACCAGGAGGAGGGCAGCGGTCATTTGGGTGGCAAGATAGTACGACTTCAACACGCCCATTAGCAACATCTAGTCGCATGTACACTTAGGCAAGCGGGGACTCTCTCTCTCTCTCTCCATCCAGACGGTAACTTGAGGGGGATCAGTTCCCAAAGAAGGTCTGGACCTGGTGTTGGATCAGGCCCTGGACCTGGGCTACGAAGCGACAAACCCTCGTCCAGCAGATGACCACACAGCGCTGCAGCCTCCACACGAGAGACCCCCCTCTCCTGCTGCCAGCCACCAGGGTCTGCACGGGTCTTCGGAGGCTCCAGGCCCAGCCCTCTAGCGACCATTCGCACGAACCTTCCTCCTCCCCGAGGGTGGGTGAGGGTGCGGGAGGGGGAACTTCCAGGCCTGTCGCCTCCTGGAACGAAGGGCCAGACCGGTAGCGCCCCCCAGCGGTCGAGTCTTGGGGATATGCCTGGTGTTTAAGTCACAAGGCTATGGTGACTGCAGGAAGGGGTCAGGATATGTTCAGTCTCTTGTCCTGTTCAGTGTTCTGCTTGCATGCAAATGACAATCATGACAGGTGAAGATATATGACAGTCATACTGGGAGACTGACAACCTTATGACAAGTCATACTGGGAGAATGACAACCTTATGACAAGTCATACTGGGAGAATGACAACCTTATGACAAGTCATACTGGGAGACTGACAACCTTATGACAGTCATACTGGGAGACTGACAACCTTATGACAAGTCATACTGGGAGACTGACAACCTTATGACAAGTCATACTGGGAGACTGACAACCTTATGACAAGTCACACTGGGAGACTGACAACCTTATGACAAGTCATACTGGGAGACTGACAACCTTATGACAGTCATACTGGGAGACTGACAACCTTATGACAGTCATACTGGGAGACTGACAACCTTATGACAGTCATACTGGGGAGACTAGCACTCATATAACAGTCTGGTGCTACTGAAAGCAGTTCATATGTACGTACTCTCCATATGTACTCACCCTAACTACCGCTCACGTATCTCCATTCTAAATAAGACAGCACTCCAGGCTTCCTGGTTTCCCTCACAACACGTGATGCAAGGGTTAGCGCTGCTCACCATGACGCATTCGCGGGCCGCCAGGGGTCGAGTAGGCATGGGTTCGAATCCTAGTGGTGGCGGGCGGTCCACAGTCAACTCAGCTGCTCATCCTTCCCGAGGGATTGATCAATAAATTGGGTACCTGGATTAGGTAAGCGTTTTTAATTATATGATATATATATATATATATATATATATATATATATATATATATATATATATATATATATATATATATATATATATATATATATATATATATATATATATATATATATATATATATATATAATGTCCTATGTATACTGTCGTGGGCGAGCTACCTTTCTCTCTCCTCCCATCTCCCTTCTCACTTCCGTTGTTCTCTCTCTCTCTCTCTCTCTCTCTCTCTCTCTCTCTCTCTCTCTCTCTCTCCCTCTCTCTCTCTCTCTCACCCATCCCCCTCCCCTCTCCCATCCTCAGCTGCGCCCCCCCCCCCCCCGCTTGCCTCACAGGACAAAGAGCTATTAATGCTCCTGTACTCGATGTCTGACACCGTAGGATTACCGCGGTCCCTTCTGGGTCTATGATGCCTCTCCCTCGTAGCAAGTGGGTCCTCCCACGCTCCGTCACAGCAGGCGGGTCTCCTCCACCCAGCCCTGATTAATGACAGTATTGCCATTCACGTGGCATGGGTTATTAATGACCCCGGGATTAATTCCTAAAAGCAGTGGGGGATATCCCCTCCCTCCCTCGCTGTTCAGATTCTCGAGTCTTCAGAATGATACGTTTTCTTTCCCCTGGCGGGTCTGGAGGGAGCACTTAGCAGACGATGATGAAGTGATCACGTATCTGAACCCGGATTTAGGGAGTTTCGTTGCTTAACACTCCGCCAGGATGTTGTCTTCGTGAACCCATACATTTTCAAGTTGAACAAGTTACTACAGCATGTAGTGTATGACACCGTCCACTCAAATCAATCCACGCCATGAATGGCTTACAATACTATTATTCATTGTATTACACACGCTAATCGGCCCGTTAGCTCAGCCAAAGAGTAAGTATGAACCATGATTCACAGTGGCTAGACAAATGATAGGAAGTGGGAGGTGGGACACAGTTCTTCCTGAGTGTCTCCGCAGTGGAGGTAGCCACAGTGCCTGGTCACTACTGTGGCACTAGAGGCCCAGGTGGCAGCCGCAGACGTCATGACCAAGAGAAGACAGGAGCTACAGCAGGCCAAGCTGACCAGGCCTCACCTACACTCGATAAGCATAGTGTGGCCCAAGATCACTGGAACCAAGATTAATGGATGTTGACGTGGCTTTCCAGGGTGCTGAAGCGGATATCCAGGGTGCTGAAGTGGATATCCAGCGTACTGAAGCGGATATCCAACCCCTGTTCCATTTACTGTGATCACAAAGTCTTGATTATGTACTTGAAGTACAAGGGGAGACACCTTAAAGCTATATGTACTCACGGTGGAGAATAGGAACTGTCATCACATATATGAACATATGGTTGGGATATCATACAACAAATAGGACTGAGTCTTTTAGTTATGACGGAGTGACAGACGGGAATTTTTCTTTGGAGAAAGTGGTGTTGATAAGAAAAGCAGAGAACAATCGACTAAGGAAATGCAATATAATTTTCTGTCAGTAGACAACAGTACTCTTAGAACATTAGTTCATGCTAGATATCTAGGAATACTAAAGATCCCAAGAATCTTGAGAATACTGATGAAAGAAATATCTTGAAGATTTTCATCATCAGACAACGAATTGCGTAACGCACAGTGAAATACGGAAGATCAGAGGAATAATATAACAAGATTACATCGCAATCCTTAAGAAGTGGCTGAGCAACTAGCTGAGGTATGGTTACATAATAGTGGTCTTAACTCTCTACCCGGTGACGGAAGAGAGGATTAAACACCTTTGAAAACAAAACAAAGAGAATTATTGAAAGGAATTGAAGAACAAGCGAGAAGAAACCGAAACGAGTTGGTACTAAAACGGAGACATTATGAAATCCACACCGCCGAAATCACCAACCCTCACACACTCGCTCGACACGTCTCACTCACCAAGCTTAACGGACCAACTCACCATGCTCGCTCGACACACGTCTCACTCACCAAGCTTAACGGACCTACTGACCATGCCCAGACAACCAGCCTCAACCACATCGATGCCAGTGGCCACACTGTGAGATGTGGTACAAGTGTACGTACACTCCCTCGGTGATTCCGACGAGGAACGCCTTTCCCAGAATCGTGAGACGTGGACACATAAGGTCTCCCTGTCTCTGTTTTTTCCCTGCTAACCGCGATACTAGCTCCTCCACACCAGCCTCAGTCATTAATCAGTCAACTAGCCAGGCACCAGCGAGCTCACAGGCTAAATTCTTTATCACTAAACAACCAACAGAGGTGGACACCTAAATCCAGTCAATGACTCCCTGCAGCATTGATGCCATCACATGCACCACCTCCAGCCTCCGCAGCCCTCGCTCGGCGCTACACGGTCCCTGCACATATAAACAGGATATGGTGGGGGAAAGTATTTCAGCGCCTAATGGATACGGATCATCAGGCTGTCTTCCACAAGGATCTAGTCCCAGACGTCGCCTGTGTGAGTAAACTGACAATCGTCATACTGTATCGAAGGACCAAGATCCTCTGTCGTTGCCCCACTTAAAATGAGTAAAGTTAATGTTGCAGCGATGCCTGATCCCCTACACTCCTACTCGTATTCACGGCGTCAGACGTTCATCTTCATCCGAGGCCAGCAGGCAAATGGATACTTTTCTTACCACCAAGCAAGCTGCGAAGAAGGGTGGTAATGAAGCCCTTACAAGGAGTAAATACCGAGGAATTGATAAAAGGAAAATGAGAACTCCATCCCAAACAGAGGGACGACCCGGCTCTCTTTCCTCACCGAGGTGACAGCTTCGAGAGAACGCCGTCAGGAGTGGTGCACGGAAACACCAGATCAGCTACGTGCAGAAGCAGCGAAGGATCTGCCCATATGTGGGTCACTTCCACAAGAGAACAACAACAAAACCAGTTTTTCCCAGCCAGTCACCAAACAACCAGTCTGTAAACTGGGGAGACACAGAAGGGCTTAGAAATATGATCCCAGTTAACGTCTCATTCCACTGGCCAGGAATGCACCAGACTCGTGCCATGCACGTCAAAGAACAGTTGTTCCGAGACGGTTGATGAAGCACCCGCTTCCCACGCCCTTCAGTCTCTACCCATCACGTCGGATCTCATCCAGCGTATGGCGCTGGTTATAGTAGTACCAATAAACCCTGGAGGGCTCATGGTGTCCTTTAAGTACGTACATACTACGCGATGGCCTGAGGCAGTCCCATCTCGAGACGAGGGGATGACCGTATCCCACATATTACGACGCAGATCTTGTCTGAGGAGTGACAGTGAGAGCCAAATTGACCATGGCTGGGAAGTGTCCAGCTTGGTGCTGGCAAAGGGTCTGTGGAAAGCACCCGACCGTCTATTGTGTACCTGGGCACGCGAGGGGAAAACAAACCAACAAAAATACTGGGAGTTGGCGACGACGTTAGAGCAACCGAAGGATGATGATGCACGGAGCCACTGTTGTTTGCTGACCGTAAACCTCCTCAAGTTGAACTCCATCGACTATTGATCATGTCAACTAGCATAGCATGGTAGTTCAGGCAGTCCGTGGAGCAGAGCAAGTCCTCGGGGAATCACGTGACGTTGAAGAATCATAGGAAGACATTAAGACATCTCTGCCTCCGTGGCCGACCAGACTGATCGACTCCAATACCCCGGGTGGATCAGCCAAGCTCTGTTTCGGAAGCCGGAGGTGATGCAGGCATGCTTGGTACCGCTCGCTCCCCAGTGATCATTACAGAACACTGGCTTACCGGAAAGATTCGTACGAGGCTATTCAAAAAATATCTGAACTCGATTATGTTATCAAAATGGGAGACTAGAAGCCGAGGTGTCATTATGGAACCTTAACCATCCTACGTACGATGCAGCAGCACTCGCGTTACGTCAGGTTTTACGTCAGGTTGATCCGAGACGAAGAGTCTCGAGCCGATAGATCATATGAACCTGGTCAGGGAACATTTCTGCATCCAGCGACAGTAGGTCTATCGTGACGTAACTGTGATGCCAGATAGTGAGGAGGGAGGGGGAGCTTCACACACAGCACAGATAGTGAGGGAGGGAGAAGGAGCTTCACACACAGTACAGATAGTGAGGGAGGGAGAAGGAGCTTCACACACAGTACAGATAGTGAGGGAGGGAGAAGGAGCTTCACACACAGCACAGATAGTGAGGGAGGGAGAAGGAGCTTCACACACAGCACAGATAGTGAGGGAGGGAGAAGGAGCTTCACACACAGTACAGATAGTGAGGAGGGAGGGAGGGAGAGGGAGCTTCACGCAGTCCAGATAGTGAGGGAGGGAGGGAATAACAGGGAGCTTGACACACAGTAAAGATATACCACCAAGACCCTCGTCGAGTTTGAAACACAAACTAATCCACAGGCAGCAAAACAATGCTATCAGATAAGCTATATGACTCACTGTCGCTCCACAAAGTGCCACCTTAACGACGCCGCCTTGACTGGGTGGCAGGTAAGAGCGTGTGACCTCACCTGACCTAATAATCCCCGGGGAAAATGTGTTTGGTGGCCCAACCTTCAGCTGCGCCTGTAGTATTAATCCCCGACACCCACACTCGATGTCCGGCAGTGGCAGATCTAAAGATGCCCCCGTCATTATAGATGACCTGACCCTTTCCATAATTAGAGTCGTTCTCATTCCACCAGCATGGAGGTCAGGACTTGCGACATTTAGCTTCCACGTCTCGAATTCTCTTTGGGAATACTTAACCCTGCCAGCCCTAACCTCACCGCCTCTTAAACACCCGCGTATCACCGCAGTTGACTTACCACTAAACAAGTGCACCATTCCTGTACCGGATGTCTCGAGAATGTAACTCGAGACTTAAGCCGACCTTGGGGCTTTTACTTCGCAGTTGATGTACAAACGTGGCTCCTGGCTTTTCACATTCCTAACAGGTTTCATTGTGGTGCCTCATCTGTGACGTCCACCTTCGCGTGGGACATCGCCTCCGATCATAACGAGCAGCAGCTGTAACAATGGACCTACGGCCACCCCCGCGTCACGCCTGCATCCCTACACAACTTCAGGAGCCTCCTGCAGCCCTAGCACGGCTCCACGAGCCTCCTGCAGCCCTAGCACGGCTCCACGAGCCTCCTGCAGCCCTAGCACGGCTCCACGAGCCTCCTGCAGCCCTAGCACGGCTCCACGAGCCTCCTGCAGCCCCAGCACGGCTCCACGAGCCTCCTGCAGCCCTAGCACGGCTCCACGAGCCTCCTGCAGCCCTAGCACGGCTCCACGAGCCTCCTGCAGCCCTAGCACGGCTCCACGAGCCTCCTGCAGCCCTAGCACGGCTCCACGAGCCTCCTGCAGCCCTAGCACGGCTCCACGAGCCTCCTGCAGCCCTAGCACGGCTCCACGAGCCTCCTGCAGCCCTAGCACGGCTCCACGAGCCTCCTGCAGCCCTAGCACGGCTCCACGAGCCTCCTGCAGCCCTAGCACGGCTCCACGAGCCTCCTGCAGCCCTAGCACGGCTCCACGAGCCTCCTGCAGCCCTAGCACGGCTCCACGAGCCTCCTGCAGCCCTAGCACGGCTCCACGAGCCTCCTGCAGCCCTAGCACGGCTCCACGAGCCTCCTGCAGCCCTAGCACGGCTCCACGAGCCTCCTGCAGCCCTAGCACGGCTCCACGAGCCTCCTGCAGCCCTAGCACGGCTCCACGAGCCTCCTGCAGTCCCTAGCACAACTCCACGAGCCTCCTGCAGCCCTAGCACAACTCCACGAGCCTCCTGCAGCCCTAGCACAACTCCACGAGCCTCCTGCAGCCCTAGCACAACTCCACGAGCCTCCTGCATCCCTAGCACAACTCCAGGAGCCTCCTGCAACCCAAGCACTAACCGGCAGCCGCCGCACACTGTAGGAGCCGCGATGCGTGCCACACCTACCACAGTTCCACGTCTACTTCATCTGCCCCTTCCATCACCAGCATCACAGCACCCCTGCCACGCCTGTCTAGTGCTACTCGACCTATCATAATCTACCGGTTCTCCCCCATAATCCTGCACCTCCAGTGCTCAGCTATGTTGCTGTTCTTCACCGTGTTTCCGTGCCCCTATCTCATTTACACCAGTGCAACAGCCCAGCGAAGAACATCCACTATATTAGTGATCCCTGGAGTCGACTGAAAGAGACCTGTGGTTTGCCCGCCGGTAATGGACGACCAGCCGACTACACTGTCTGCCTGATCAACATCCAAGCCTTAATCTCAAAAGAAGGGGAGAAGTGTAGCGACCAAGTGTCGCTACACAAAGCGTTACCTTCCTGACGAAGGACGCCCCGACTTGTGGCAGGTGGCAGCGTGTGACCTCACCTGATCTCATAATTATAATCCCCGGAAAAATGTCTGGTGGCCCAACCTACAGCTGCATCAGCAATATTAATCCATGACACCCTCACTCGCTGCTCGGCGGTGGCATAACAAAAGCTGCTGCTGTAATAATAGATGAACCGACTATTTCCATCTGTGGAGGGAAATGGCATTAAAAAATCTCACCACTTGTACTTCGTCTTACCTGTTGGTGGAATAATGTCTGATATATAAGCAAGAGCTTCTTCGAGTCAATACAACCGAGTTTCCTTCAATGATGTTGAAGTGCAAATTAATACACTTTTGCAATGAACCCTATTAGAATGACGTGAGTTTCACTCCCACTTACAATAATGATACTCAAGCCTTCTCAGATATATAAACATATATATTCACCCATCGATCGACCAAAATATCTTAACTGACGAGTTAAAATAGCAGTGAAGTTTTAAGTGCGCCAGAGAAATATGATTTCAGAAAATGTGACTCTTTCGTCATAGCAATGTAGCGCATGAACCAAGAAGTTTCTTTACGATAATGAAGCAGATAGTAAGAAGGGCTATGAAGATCAGGGTAAATTCAAGAAGTTACGGAAAAGTAGATGAAACACTTGAAGAAATACACAGGACTTATGGAAACCTCAAAAGACTTCAACACTGGCGACAAAATTTACTCTATTATGATTATGAATGTTATAGTCGAAAGATAAGTGCGTCAATATCTTCTACTGTGTACTAAAGAATGTATGCACACAACCGTCAAAAACTACAATGAGACAAGAACGCAACACTCATAGTTTTTAAATGATATAAATAAAGTAAATGCTTCAGTAAGAAATTTTTTGTCCCAACATTCTCACCGACCACAAAACTTGTTACGAAGCAAAAGACAGCCATCTATCACTTGAGCAGTAGTGATTAAATTAGTCATGGATTTGTCATCAAATTCTAAACCAAGTTTCGTGTGCAACAAAGAAAAAGTTGCCCAGCTTTTTGTATGAGCAATTAAACAATACCTAGCCAAAATACCTGTTCAGTAGTGCGAGGTTACGTGCCACGCGAGTGCTTGAGAGATGCGCCTTGTGTCATTTTACATAACCCATAATCAGTCGATATTCAAATAAGCTTAAACATGTAATCAATGGACAATCCTAACATGATTGCCAAAAAAAAAAAGATTCATACATACCAACTATAATCAACTGAAACATCAAGGTTTAACAAGTTAATAAACAGTAAATATGTTACTTACCTTCCCAAGGTCCGGCAGCTGTGGAGCAGAGGAGGCCAACACACAGGATACGACTCACGAATGTTTTCACTTCACAAATGTTTTCGTCAGTCATATTGTGGTCAGGTTCTGTAAGTAATTTTTGAAATAGTGAAGCCATTTAGTGGTTCGACCTATGTCACAATGATTCAATAATCACTATAATCAAGAACTGTTGCACGTTTTCTCTGTACTGATCACAAATCACGATATATCAATGATAAACTAACATTTCTGAAATATTGTTCAATAATCACTGACTCTCAAAGAATGGAAGTTAAGCTTAGATTTAACTTTTTCCTCAATCCAATCAAGTTTACAATCACCAATCACTCTTTTCGTGCTAGAAACAAATCGACGTCTCTATAGAAACATACCTGAGTTAATCTAATGTTAATGTTAGCAGTAACCACTAGCGCAATAGCCTTCCCGTGATATAACGACACACTAAAGTTGCGACGTGCTCACACTCCAGACGACACATGTTAACTCCAGCAGGGTCTGAGGAGGACTGATCTTGGTCATGTGTCTAGAGGGCATTTGAGTGACGCGGCCTAACAAGTCATAACAAGCAGTTGGACTATCGAAGCATTAAGTGTTATTGGGTAACTCCAGCATGTAAAACATATGATATACGTTGTAAATACAAAGTTAACTTTGTGATACTTATCAGTAAATGGTAATAAATGTGTTCCTAAGATTACATTGTCATTTATTTATTAATAAATACAGATATATGGGCCTCCCGCACATGTAAACACAATATAAACAAACTAGTGGGCGGGGCAACGCGCTTGGGCATCTTAATTTTTCTTTTCTTTTCGGACGCCGTTTTGGGTCGACATCCAGACGCCGCTGGTCCATTACACTAAAAGAACACTGAAAGAACAGTCGCAAGAAATAAAGAAATAACATTTCACGAAAAAGAGAAGGAGTAATGGGAGGAAACGATGAGTAGACGTGGCTAAGGTTCATGAATCAACTTGTCATGCTCACCCGTTTCATGTGCAAGGTTGGCAGTATCGCATGATATCTTTTACTTCTTTTTTTGTAAGTAAAATTCTAGAGAAGTATACCATAATTTCGTACCCTACGTCTGGATATATTTCATATCCTTGTTAGTATAGTAAAATATCGTACCGTAATTCCTTACCTCTAAAAGTATTTCAGATCGAACCAAACTGGTAAATTACCGTACAGTGATTTACGTCAAAAATGAGGGAAAATGAAGATATTACGAAAACCAAATATATTTTTGGTCCTCCTTCTGTTACTCTCCACTCCGAATTCTGAAATAGGTAGCCCACGAACGAAATCATTTCGTGGCAGTTTACATACACGAATCTTAAATCTCACCGGCCATGGAGTGGTCATGGGTAGGGCAGGAACTGGGGGAGCCAATACAGATGCCATCTAGAAGTCATATTCCCAGTGTCTCTTATAGATATCTTATGATAGTGAAGGTGCTAATGATCGTGGTGATGATGATAATAGTGATAGTGATACTGATGACTTTCAGAATGAAGTCGACACTGACTTTGCAATAAGAATGTTTGTGATGGAGACAGATATTCATGCATATTTTCCATGTGATGCTTCCCTCTATATACACTGTAAAAAGCCTAATAAGCTCTTTCTACACGTAATGTTTTCCGCAAAACAAATGAAGAGAAAATTGTCAGATGTTATCACTAAGCCGGGTTAATGTATATGGATTTTCATCATTAGTAATACAACAAAATCTTAAAGGGCGTAAGAGCAGCAATGATAGGAAACAGCCCGAAGCAGTGCTTAAACATAAAGAAAAAAAATAGTTTTTAAATCGTTCTGGCCAAAAAACCATCAAATTTCCATTAATAAAAATCTCAGAAGCACCTGGTACCGAAAGTCAGTCCAGCCAAAGGAATGGTTGTGATCTAGGTAATCAGAAGGGAAAAAGGTTTGGATGGTATTGCAGTGGAATTTATTAAAAAAGGGGGTGACTGTATTGTTGACTGGTTGGTAAGGTTATTTAATGTATGTATGACTCATGGTGAGGTGCCTGAGGATTGGCGGAATGCGTCCATAGTGCCATTGTACAAAGGCAAAGGGGATAAGAGTGAATGCTCAAATTACAGAGGTATAAGTTTGTTGAGTATTCCTGGTAAATTATATGGGAGGGTATTGATTGAGAGGGTGAAGGCATGTACAGAGCATCAGATTGGGGAAGAGCAGTGTGGTTTCAGAAGTGGTAGAGGATGTGTGGATCAGGTGTTTGCTTTGAAGAATGTATGTGAGAAATACTTAGAAAAGCAAATGGATTTGTATGTAGCATTTATGGATCTGGAGAAGGCATATGATAGAGTTGATAGAGATGCTTTGTAGAAGGTATTAAGAATATATGGTGTGGGAGGCAAGTTGTTAGAAGCAGTGAAAAGTTTTTATCGAGGATGTAAGGCATGTGTACGTGTAGGAAGAGAGGAAAGTGATTGGTTCTCAGTGAATGTAGGTTTGCGGCAGGGGTATGTGATGTCTCCATGGTTGTTTAATTTGTTTATGGATGGGGTTGTTAGGGAGGTGAATGCAAGAGTTTTGGAAAGAGGGGCAAGTATGAAGTCTGTTGTGGATAAGAGAGCTTGGGAAGTGAGTCAGTTGTTGTTCGCTGATGATACAGCGCTGGTGGCTGATTCATGTGAGAAACTGCAGAAGCTGGTGATTGAGTTTGGTAAAGTGTGTAAAAGAAGAAAGTTAAGAGTAAATGTGAAAAAGAGCAAGGTTATTAGGTACAGTAGGGTTGAGGGTCAAGTCAATTGGGAGGTAAGTTTGAATGGAGAAAAACTGGAGGAAGTAAAGTGTTTTAGATATCTGGGAGTGGATCTGGCAGCGGATGGAACCATAGAAGCGGAAGTGAATCATAGGGTGGGGGAGGGGGCGAAAATCCTGGGAGCCTTG
This sequence comes from Panulirus ornatus, assembly GCF_036320965.1. NCBI lineage: Eukaryota > Metazoa > Arthropoda > Malacostraca > Decapoda > Palinuridae > Panulirus > Panulirus ornatus. The sequence continues at coordinate 24,747,102 of NC_092253.1, forward strand.
AAGAATGTGTGGAAGTCGAGAACATTATCTCGGAAAGCAAAAATGGGTATGTTTGAAGGAATAGTGGTTCCAACAATGTTGTATGGTTGCGAGGCGTGGGCTATGGATAGAGTTGTGCGCAGGAGGGTGGATGTGCTGGAAATGAGATGTTTGAGGACAATGTGTGGTGTGAGGTGGTTTGATCGAGTAAGTAACGTAAGGGTAAGAGAAATGTGTGAAAATAAAAAGAGCGTGATTGAGAGAGCAGAAGAGGGTGTTTTGAAATGGTTTGGGCACATGGAGAGAATGAGTGAGGAAAGATTGACCAAGAGGATATATGTGTCGGAGGTGGAGGGAACGAGGAGAAGTGGGAGACCAAATTGGAGGTGGAAAGATGGAGTGAAAAAGATTGTGAGTGATCGGGGCCTGAACATGCAGGAGGGTGAAAGGCGGGCAAGGAATAGAGTGAATTAGATCGATGTGGCATACCGGAGTTGACGTGCTGTCAGTGGATTGAATCAGGGCATGTGAAGCGTCTGGGGTAAACCATGGAAAGCTGTGTAGGTATGTATATTTGCGTGTGTGGACGTGTATGTATATACATGTGTATGAGGATGGGTTGGGCCATTTCTTTCGTCTGTTTCCTTGCGCTACCTCGCAAACTCGGGAGACAGCGGCAAAAAGAAAAAAAAAAAAAATATATATATATATATATATATATATACATATATATATATATATAAATATATATATATATATATATATATATATATATATATATATATATATATATATATATATATATATATATATATTTTTTTTTTTTTTTTTTGCTTTGTCGCTGTCTCCCGCGTTTGCGAGGTAGCGCAAGGAAACAGACGAAAGAAATGGCCCAACCCACCCCATGCACATGTATATACATACGTCCACAGACGCAAATATACATACCTACACAGCTTTCCATGGTTTACCCCAGACGCTTTACATGCCCTGATTCAATCCACTGACAGCACGTCAACCCCGGTATACCACATCGATCCAATTCACTCTATTCCTTGCCCTCCTTTCACCCTCCTGCATGTTCAGGCCCCGATCACACAAAATCTTTTTCACTCCATCTTTCCACCTCCAATTTGGTCTCCCACTTCTCCTCGTTCCCTCCACCTCCGACACATATATCCTCTTGGTCAATCTTTCCTCACTCATTCTCTCCATGTGCCCAAACCACTTCAAAACACCCTCTTCTGCTCTCTCAAGCACGCTCTTTTTATTTCCACACATCTCTCTTACCCTTACGTCACTTACTCGATCAAACCACCTCACACCACACATTGTCCTCAAACATCTCATTTTCAGCACATCCATCCTCTTGCGCACAACTCTATCCATAGCCCACGCCTCGCAACCATACAACATTGTTGGAACCACTATTCCTTCAAACATACCCATTTTTGCTTTCCGAGATAATGTTCTCGACTTCCACACATTCTTCAAGGCTCCCAGGATTTTCGCCCCCTCTCCCACCCTATGATCCACTTCCGCTTCCATGGTTCCATCCGCTGCCAGATCCACTCCCAGATATCTAAAACACTTTACTTCCTCCAGTTTTTCTCCATTCAAACTTACCTCCCAATTGACTTGACCCTCAACCCTACTGTACCTAATAACCATGCTCTTATTCACATTTACTCTTAACTTATATATATATATATATATATATATATATATATTTTTTTTTTTTTTGCCGCTGTCTCCCGCGTTTGCGAGGTAGAGGTAGAGGTGAGGATATATATATATATATATATATATATATATATATATATATATATATATATATATATATATATATATCCCTGGGGATAGGGGAGAAAGAATACTTCCCACGTATTCCCTGCGTGTCGTAGAAGGCGACTAAAAGGGGAGGGAGCGGGGGGCTGGAAATCCTCCCCTCTCACTTTTTTTTTTTTTTTTTTTTTTTTTTTTTTTTAATTTTCCAAAAGAGGGAACAGAGAAGGGGCCCAGGTGAGGATATTCCCTCAAGGGCCCAGTCCTCTGTTCTCAACGCTACCTCGCTAATGCGGGAAATGGCGAATAGTATGAAAGAAGAAAGAAAAATATATATATATATATATATATATATATATATATATATATATATATATATATATATATATATATATATATATATATATATCCACTTCCGCTTCCATGGTTCCATCCGCTGCCAGATCCACTCCCAGATATCTAAAACACTTCACTTCCTCCAGTTTTTCTCCATTCAAACTCACCTCCCAATTGACTTGACCCTCAACCCTACTGTACCTAATAACCTTGCTCTTATTCACATTTACTCTTAACTTTCTTCTTCCACACACTTTACCAAACTCAGTCACCAGCTTCTGCAGTTTCTCACATGAATCCGCCACCAGCGCTGTATCATCAGCGAACAACAACTGACTCACTTCCCAAGCTCTCTCATCCCCAACAGACTTCATACTTGCCCCTCTTTCCAAAACTCTTGCATTTACCTCCCTAACAACCCCATCCATAAACAAATTAAACAACCATGGAGACATCACACACCCCTGCCACAAACCTACATTCACTGAGAACCAATCACTTTCCTCTCTTCCTACACGTACACATGCCTTACATCCTCGATAAAAACTTTTCACTGCTTCTAACAACTTTCCTCCCACACCATATATTCTTAATACCTTCCACAGAGCATCTCTATCAACTCTATCATATGCCTTCTCCAGATCCATAAATGCTACATACAAATCCATTTGCTTTTCTAAGTATTTCTCACATACATTCTTCAAAGCAAACACCTGATCCACACATCCTCTACCACTTCTGAAACCACACTGCTCTTCCCCAATCTGATGCTCTGTACATGCCTTCACCCTCTCAATCAATACCCTCCCATATAATTTACCAGGAATACTCAACAAACTTATACCTCTGTAATTTGAGCACTCACTCTTATCCCCTTTGCCTTTGTACAATGGCACTATGCACGCATTCCGCCAATCCTCAGGCACCTCACCATGAGTCATACATACATTAAATAACCTTACCAACCAGTCAACAAAATTCTGGGGGCCTTGAAGAATGTGTGGAAGTCGAGAACATTATCTCGGAAAGCAAAAATGGGTATGTTTGAAGGAATAGTGGTTCCAACAATGTTGTATGGTTGCGAGGCGTGGGCTATGGATAGAGTTGTGCGCAGGAGGATGGATGTGCTGGAAATGAGATGTTTGAGGACAATGTGTGGTGTGAGGTGGTTTGATCGAGTGAGTAACGTAAGGGTAAGAGAGATGTGTGGAAATAAGAAGAGCGTGGTTGAGAGAGCAGAAGAGGGTGTTTTGAAGTGGTTTGGGCACATGGAGAGAATGAGTGAGGAAAGATTGACCAAGAGGATATATGTGTCGGAGGTGGAGGGAACGAGGAGAAGAGGGAGACCAAATTGGAGGTGGAAAGATGGAGTGAAAAAGATTTTGTGTGATCGGAGCCTGAACATGCAGGAGGGTGAAAGGAGGGCAAGGAATAGAGTGAATTGGAGCGATGTGGTATACCGGGGTGGACGTGCTGTCAGTGGATTGAATCAAGGCATGTGAAGCGTCTGGGGTAAACCATGGAAAGCTGTGTAGGTATGTATATTTGCGTGTGTGGACGTATGTATATACATGTGTATGGGGGGGGGGGGGGGGGGGGCCATTTCTTTCGTCTGTTTCCTTGCGCTACCTCGCAAACGCGGGCGACAGCGACAAAGTATAATAAAAAAAATAAAATATGATATATATATATATATATATATATATATATATATATATATTTAAAAAAAAAAAAGAAAAAAAAAAATATATATATATATATATATATATATATATATATATATATATATATATATATATATATATATATATATATATATATATAAAAAAGAAAAAAAAATATATATATATATATATATATATATATATGTGTTTTATATTTTCTCCTGTCATTTTCTCAGTATGTAGCTAAACCGAAGCTATACTGAGGCAGAGTAAATACTAATAATGCAGTTGCTGTTTGAAATAGTTTACATAGTTACAGGACAAGTTCTCTTTGGTCCTAACTTGTTGGAGAAAACGACATTTGTGGGTAACTATTCCATTGGGGTGATTTTTTTTTTCACCTGATCACCGTGGTTAGGACATCTGGTGAACGGGTGTGCCTAACTACAACTGGTCGAGGATGAACTGCAAGAAACATCTACAGACATTTTGCTCAAGACAAACGAATAAAATCTACGGGTGAGTGCCTGCCGTCGAGAGACCTATCCTGCGCCAGGGTTCTTGCTCCTGACGAGTCCTTAATACCTCATCCTCGCACGAAGCAGAACCTCGAGTTGTACCTGACCATGAGTCATACCCGAACTTCTTACACATTCACACATATTTTTCTACTTCTGGGAGATGATGGCCCGGTCATCATCTCCCAACTACTGATGTAAGCTGGCGACATTACCCCAATCCCCTGACCATCAATTCACCTCTCCCCATAGTTCCAATCGCCAGTCATCAAAATGTACTAATCCATCAGATGCTTCACTGCACATCACGTCCACCCACAAAAATACTACTCAGAGAATTGGACATGCAACGACCACTTAGAAACTATTAAAGCATCCCCACAAACCATCATGCTCCCAGCACAAACACCCAACAAACAACAGCACAAAGCCCACAATCTCATCATTCACAAGCAAAACCTGCTACTCCGCTGAACCCCTCAACCATAGACTGAACATCCTACAACCCATTAACAATGGCATCAAAAACAAACACACAGGAAATCTCAACCAGCTCTGAGAACACATCCACATAGTCTTCCTCTAACAAACAAGACTCGCATCCAGAAACACCCCCAATACCTTTCTACAACTACACAACCATAAAACAAGACAGACAATTATGACAAAGAGGAAGGTTCATATATTCAGAATGGGACACCCCTATAAGTTAAATTTCAATGGCAAGTGGCTCAGCGTTCATTGCCGAAACATGAGAATGTCTATGCAGCCCTGGAAGGATATCAGTTCTTCATTAAGAGGGACACGACAAAAATTTCATGAATTACCTACGGACACCGTGCCATGAATGTTGCACCATCAACACCTCACATGGATTATTTTTCCACCCACACGTCTACCTCTTCGTCCTGCTCGCAACCCTGCCGTGTTAGAGGAAACTGTCTCTCAGCAACTACATGTGTTGTGGATGACGTACTGCTTGAGGCAAGACTCAGGATGAACATGACACTCGACTACGAGAAGTGCGCGATAAAAAATAAGAAAATTGTCTCATTATACTTTTAACCAAATGAGAGTTCGGTTCATGCGAAGCTGAATATCTGAGGTTCCGCATTATTAGCATTAGCATTTAAAAGACTCATTTGAAAAAAAAAATTACCATAACTGAGAGCCAATACATATCCTTTGTATCTTGTTGAAAGAGATTAGTTTGAGAATGGGTCCGAGCAAGCGGTCGATCAAGAAATAGTTTCCCCTAGATTTCCCACTCATTTCTGACCGGAGCTGCCCGTTTAACTTGTCTCTGATGCATCGTCAATGACTCACAGTGAGAAGACCCATGATTACGTATCAAGATAATTAATTAACTTAGGTTCAAAAGAACAATTCTCGGGCACAGGAAGAAGCGTGAGCCAATTCCTCCAAACTGACCACTCACACCGTACCTGATGTCTGGTAGAAAACCGACCAGGAAATTTTCTACATTTTATACCTTCCTCTTAAGTGATGATGTGGATTCTCCACTTACCCCAAAAGTAGAAATCAGGGACAGTGACAAAACAAATCGGAAACCTTTTAAATACAAAGTGAATGTAAGCGAAGACTCGCACAAGCGCCATGCCGACCAACTTCCACCCTCTCCGTCACTCATGATGGCTCCGCCACCTCAACCGCTTTTGTAAGTAACTCATTCCGAAGTTGATCTGTAGGCGAGGGGTGCCTGAGCACCTGACTCTTCCTCATCTTTACCCTTCTCTCACTTATGCCATCCACACCTGCCGTGGCCCGTGGGTGTTGGAAATCCGTCACCTGGGTAGTATGTGCTGGGTATTACGGTCTTCGGGTATTACTATTACTCGTAGTGTTCCAAGTTCTCTCCATCTCTCTGTGAACTCCGCTTTTTTCTAGTCTGTTTAGTCATATGAAAGATTAATGAATTAGGTTCAAGATGTGTTTGATTTATCATATCATTTGTTTTCAATATGTTACAAAACAAATTCAACCTATCAACTTCATCAAAGGCGAGGTAGTGTTGTGTATCCTTGTATCGAGAATTTAAGATACAAGGATATACATATCTATTAGGTGTCAGAGACGGCTGTTGTAATTTTAATAAAAGTGCCTACACCCTCGAACTAGCACCTCCTACAATGACTGATGACCCCTCAGTTTAACCTTATTGGTAGTAGAATAAAGGAACAAACTGCAGTGCCCCTATTCTTCCCCTGGAATTGAGGCTATGTGAAACTTTCCATACATTAGAAATATGCTTTTACAGCATGGATATACTTTAACACGATGACTGTATGGTAATTAACATTACAGAATGCCTGTAGATTTATAATCGTAGCAAGAACATTAATAAGGATGACATTTTTCTCCAAGTATAGAAAACAGGCTGCTGTCCATATCACTTTAGTAACCACAAGCAAATCACGAAGCCAAGATATAAATATATGATACGATCGCATTGATTTCTGGCCACTATTTCTGTGACATCAAATTATTCAAATATAAGTTGCAACTTATATTATTTTTTATGTAAGATTTGTGAAAGACTTTAGGAAAAAGTGTGACCTGACCAAAATCTGACTTTCAGTTGTGCCACATTTTTACTCTCAATCCTAGTGTGTATGGCCTCCGAATCATCCTTAGCACCTGGTCGTGGTAAAGATTTGACGTTGAATGCCTCTTTATTCCTGATAATTGATAAACCTATAACCTTAACAGCCAACTAACCATCATGGCCATGGGAAAAGCTAACCCTTAACGTCAACAGCCAGGCAGGGACGCGTCCTCCACCCTTACCTTCGAGGCAGGTCATCCTTTTTTTAACACAGTGCTACGGTAAGTAACTCAACGTAAGTTAAAGGTCTTTATTACAGATGCTGACAAAGATGTCTTTCAGTTACCATTAGGTAGGACATCATAAGCCTTTTGCTTTCTTTGTCACTGATACATTTGTATGAAATGTTTAAGAATGTGTGGCACTGCACGTACCTTGTTTGTTGAGGGAGACGCATCCTTTTGCTGTGTGAAGACTGAAAATAAAACGATAAAACTCCAGATTAGAGACACCATAGAAATAACTAGGAAAATGCATCTCAAATGACTCTGTACACATAGTGCATCCTGGTGCAAGTGATTTAGACGGGAGAGGCAGGAGCAAGGTAGAGAGCCATTAGTTTATCGTACGAGTAATAGACGAATGACATTATGAACGGCTATGATGTGGGGTAGAAAAGAAACATGAACCTTTGAAAACCTCACCACACTTCACTTAGGGGAAGACATTTACCTGATTTTCATGATTATCGTCTAATTATGCCAACATTATTTTCATCATGTTGCTGTACTGGACTTCTGGCTGGAGTAAACCCACTGCGAACACAGCAAACATTCGGCAAACAAACTTCCCAGCATCAAAATGCAAGTAACCCCATAACATTTATGTATTTTTCTAAAAAGAAAATAAAAGATAAGGGGAATTTAAGATGCTGGGGACACCTTAGATGAGGTTTTCATAGCCTGATTTCTAGAAATGTTTGACTTCTGTTCCCCCTTTTGTCTGCTCATCACAGCCCTTCCCATGATTAAATACATCATACAGTAAGATGGTGAAAACTAATGCAAATTACGTCTCCTAGTCCAATAAATCTGTTTTGCTGAGTATGAGGATCCATTGGTATGCTTTTTTTTTTCGAAGTCTTTGTGATTTAGTTGTTGCTACTGAACTAGAACTCTACCAGTTGGATTCTTAAGATTCCTAAGTAGTTTTTAATTAGTAAATGTATTGTGGGACATGCAAGAGTTAGTTGAGGGGTCACGGTTCATGCAATATGAGCCATATTCCTGTGTATTACTTTTCCCTGATGTGTTGCCTTTGCTGTTTTACGTGATCTTCCAGTGTGGAAGAAGAGCTCATTATGCAGTTTTTCCAGTACTCTTATAGCATGACAATGAATTGATAGTTTCTGCTTATGAAATATATGAACCAAGGGTCCATTTTACTTGCAACCATTTCTTCCAATAATCTTTCACATTCATCAGGTGATATAATCCATTACAATAAAATACAAATTTTATTGCTGATACTTGTTGACTGTTTAATTGGGAAGTAGGACACAGGGCCCAATAGCCAAAATTTTGGTTCTCTTTTAACTTTACTTATTCCTATGAGGAAAGGAAAGAAGGGTAATATGGCTCTGTCCCTTCCTTCCTCTGCCTCTGGCAAAATCCAGCAGGAAAAGAATGTAAGAAGTACCTTGCCTTCTTGAAGTAAGTCTGCATGAAATTTAATGGAATAGAATGAAAGGGAAGTCCAGTTCTAAAATTTATTTTCCTACAATATATTTTTAAGGTCTGTTATGAGGAAAAAGAATCAATGAATATGCATATTTGTTTCCCTTGAAGTCATTTATGAGATACCTGAACTGATTAGAAATATGTTTGACAGTTTTGAAGATGTTGTGCTTCCATTAACAACAGTTAATGTTAACTTACTCCAGGGTTCAATACTTCCATCACATCTATTTGCAAAAATCTTTTTCCTATTTCAGTGTTACATCTTTTTGCTGTGAGTTTCACTTCAGTGGTCTTAACATTTTTTTTTTATTTATCTATTTTTGGATAGAGTTTCATATTTGTTGTCAGATGTATATTAGATTTTGATAATGTGTATAAGGTCATTGCACCACTGTTAATAGAATGGAGATCTATTCTTTTTAGCCTCCCTTCATGCATCAAATTTCTCAAGAGCTGGAATCAGTTTTGTAGCCTGTATTTGTACATGTCCCAGCTTTTACTCATCTTTCTTATAATGTAGGAACAGGAGCAATTTTAAGGAAGTGCAGTCTTTTCTTATGTTACAATCGAAGAAAATCATACGAGATGATTCAGCTCGTAAAACATTTATAGGTGTGAGATTTAATTTCAAGGAATTTTTCCATCCCTATTGTAAGTCACAAACTAAATGCTGATTTTTAAAGTACACATTAATCTCATAAACTTATCTGAATTGTTAATTTTGTAGGTTAGGGGCAGCATCGAAGTAACAAATCGATGGATATATTAAGCCTAATAATTGTGACGTGGAAGGACCCTCTAAGATTCTGAATATGGTGATTGTGGTGACAGCTGTGAAGCTCAAGGAGAACTTGGAATTCATCATTGTAAAGTTGGTGAAATCTGTAAAAGTCAACAGAACTGTGAAAGTCTTAACCAGCTTTCCCTAACAGTCAAAATGTTCTTAATTTTTGATGTTACTTGAAAACTGTATGATTTTAATGGTCTCCATTAGATCCAGTAGCTGAATTTTTATATGGAGTTTGCATTCAAAATGTGTCAAAGCATATGAGCCGCTGAGCAAATTACTTGCAGTGAATATTCTTGAGCAAGTGACAAAGGTAGTAAATTAAAACCATTATTGGTATATTTTGATATTATCATTAAGAAGTTCAGTAAGTATTGGCTGCTTGGGGAAGTAGATGAGGAATTCATAGGTCCTGTATATTTTTACAAGTCTTTCACCATATATTTATCGTTGCTCTCCCCTACTGTCTTTTTTCATGTCATAGAATTATTTCTGAATTCCTTAGCTATTTTTCTGCTGCCCATAAATTTCTTTATTTACTTCAAATTTAACCAAAGCATATTGATTTTTTTTGAGAAGTCATTGGATAAAAATGTCCTTTGGGTACACATTAGCTGTATATCATTGCTTAACGCACCTTAAATATGTGCATGTTATTGATTTGCACATAAAAAATCACATAGAGTATTTTGATTTACTTGATGTAGTTCACACATTCTCAGAGGAGTAATTTTGGGAGGCACTTTTCAACCTGCCTCCAGCTCATGAGTTACACAGTCACTTTGGTTGTGGTGGGCAAATAGTAATACATTAGAAATGCTTTATGATATGTTTTTTGTTCTTGCATCTTACAAGCTTTACATGAATTTCTTTCAAATATTTCTACAGAACCAGAGTTAGTAGCATAAACAGCAGTCCACTGGAGTTTTCAGTTATCTTGTTGCTGAAAGCATGCTTACTGATGTCCATTCTGTACCAGTTCTTCAATTTCTTCATGGTGGGGCCTCTAGTAATACTCTCTCCATTTAAATGAAATATACCCTCATATCCATCCTTTCCATATATAAATATGGTTAAATATTACTGGGTCCAGACTCTCAAATGTCATTCCAATGATATCCCTTTTAGACATCAGGTTTTAGTTTAAATTTTTCAACCTTACAGTAAATTGATAAGTAACTACACATTTAGTGCAAAATATTAGGATGACATATTGATATATTCACATTGTTTTAAGTATCTGTCTGCATCTCTTGATGTCTCATTCCTCATAAGAAACCTATCCCGTGGTGGATAGCTATGATGGAAAAATCTCCAGTTTCACTCATCGTAATACAGCTCCTTATCATGCTACATCTCTGTTACACCTTCCTGTGACCTCTCTACAAAGGATTCCCACATTTTCTTCCTTTCCTTCACCACACTGTTTCTTTTTGTCTAAGTCTTGTGCAACTTAACATGCATCCTCTCTACGTGCTGAAATCACTTTGAAGTATTTCTCTTAACTCGCTTTGTGACACCACATTCCATGTCATTTCCTTTGTGTGACATCCATCTTCTGTTCATTTCAGCATTACTTATTCTGTCCCCTCTGCTAATTCAGTATGTATACTAACAAGATATACAAAAATATTTTCTGGTACTGATAAAGGAGAGAATAAGTTATTTTACATGTGCAGAGACCATAAGGCAGCATACACACATTGGGGTATTGTCTCATATGTTATATGCCTCATACACAGGTAATTACCACTCTAAAAAATAATGTAATATTATTAGTTAAGGATGGCATTATTTCTCTGTTAAATCAAATTTAAGATAACCAGTTTTTCACTCCTTTTATGTATTTATGATTATGGACTAGTGATAGTGATACAGAACATTGTAGGTGTTAATTTCATGTAATCATATATAAAAATTTTTGGTTACCCCTGCTTTTGAAATGTTTCTTAGGATAAAGATTGTACTGCATTCATTTTGATCGTATTAATCAATAGTTACTTAGAAGTTTAGGTACAAAGCTAACAACAAACCCGCCACCTTCAAGGAGAGAGGTTTTACTCATTTTTGGGTGTATTTGCAGACATCATTTCACTCAGGTAATATTGTTATTCTGTTTCTGTAACTTCTCACAATAGAACTTCAAACTCACTTTTTGGATCATATGTAGGCTAGGATGCTGTAGGTTTTGACATTTAACCTTTTTGTATGTAATCATCACATAAGTTTTTTTTTCACATAGTATGTTTCTTCAGTGAAATTGATATTTTAGAAGTCTTGAAGACAATATTTCAGCAATGATTGTCTTCAGAAGCACAACCCCTACCCAAAAATCTTGCCTGTGACAGATTCAGTAAATGTACAATCTCTGCTCTACTAGGGTGATTCTGATGTATTACCATGGACAGGGAAGAGAACATTTTTCTCCGTTACCTTATGTATTGATAACATAGAATAGTTTCATGAGAAAAGTAATTGAAATATATGTCCATTTAATACAGCACATGTTTAGTAAGTGAAACTTTATCACAACTTATTTCAACCTTTTGAATTTAGTTGCAGCACTAAATCCAGACTTTATTCTTTTTCATTTAAACAAATTTACAATGTCTGTAATAAAAGTCTCAATACTTCTTCCTCTGTCTGCTTGTAATTTTTCTTAAGCTTGTGCTCTTCTAAAGGAAAGTAATAGCATGTACATAGAAGCCATAGAAAGTACAATCATTCAATGATAAAAGAATTTGCCTCTAAGGGAGGATGGTATCTCTACAGGTAGGGCCCCTCCCACACAATGTTAGTGACATTAAACTTCACAAAGCATTAGCATTGTCCTTCATCATGTCCTCAAACAAAAGATACTTAACACTGCCCCTCCATGAAAATGACAAGAAGTGGTTTGCCAGCTTCATAGCTGGCCACCCAGCCAAGGACACTCACAAGGGCCTCACCTCTAAAACCCACCAGCTCTACGGTGGAGTTTCCCAAGGAGCATTTCTTTCTCCAGCTCTCTTCCTACATGACATCCCTTTATCCCTTGCAGACCACAGAATGAAGGTCCTCTCATATGCAGACAACTTTACATCCGCAGCATCCTTACACTACAGAAGCAACGACAAACATGCAACACTACATTAAAGGGTTGGATCATTGGCTTGCTCAGATCAGAATGTTTTATCCCACAGAATTCTTCAGTTACCCATTTAACCCCAGACAGACATAAATCCTACCTTGAATGGCCAGTGCTCCCACTCTACAAAACTTCAACTATTCTGGGCTTCACATATGACATACATGACATTCGCCTCCCAGTTACCAACAAGAACACAAATGCGACAAACAAACTAAATGCCCACAAAACACTAACTCATGACTGATTTGGATAAGGAAAAGAGTCCTTTATTATCCTATACAAACAAATAATCTGTCCCACCTAGAACTATACTCCACCAGCCTGGTCATTTGCCTTGTCAAATACGAATAAAGTATAAGACACAGCTACAAACCTCACAGAACAGAACACTCAGAACAATCACTGGCTGGCTAGTAACTACAAACACTTAACACATACTGAACAGAACAAAAATTCTCAGTACAATTCCATCTCAATTTTCCCAGCACTCTATTCTTTGCAATGGCACTAGACCCTTCCCATTGGCCTCCCATTACCTCCAATAGATCACTGTGTGAATCCTTTCATTTGCAGTTGACTTCATAGTCACTTTATAGCACCATGGTACTACTCAAGCAGCAACAAGTATGCAACATTGCATTATTCATTAAGGATACTGGTTCACACAAGACAAAGTGTGTGCATCCACACAGACGTCCACTGTTCATGACAGACATGAATCCAAGCTTTACCCTCTTGTCATCCTGAATGTTTAACCACTCCAACTCAATACATGTTCAACCCATTCTAAGTATTGCTTACAACATATGCATGACATTCGCCACGAAGGCTTTATGTAAACTATTTGCACTCGTACCAGATTTTGGTCAAGAAAAAGATTCCCATAGTATGCCTCACAAAGATTTTTTCTGCTCTAACCAGAACTATGCCTCAACTTCCAGATCATTCACCCTGTCATGGCAGATATGATAAGACTGCAAACCATACAAAAGAGGCTTTAGAACTATCACTGACTGCTTAACAACCACAGACATTTAACACCTATGCAGTAAAGAAGATTACTTTCAATATACTTGCTGTAAGCTTAGGACTTAGGTCTTTGCAACAGCACTAAACCCCTCCTGCATAAACCACTTCATAACCAAGAATTAAAAACTTAACCCTGCTCCATACTTCAGCACCCTATATTTACAGAACCCTACTACCCTAACAAACATGACACTTATAAAACACATACACACTGTAACAACTTGACAAGCACTAAGGAACTGGGCCAGAAACCTGTTCTTAAACACCACCTCACCAGAAACCATGTTCTATAAGCATGCACAATTTGCACAGACACAGACGTGACATCACCACACGTCATGATTTCTGATCCTTCCTGGTGGCTCTAAGCATTGGAAGAACCCTATAGAAGGGCATTAAATGTCAGAAGAGTAGATAGATCAGTATAACATATATATTTATTTTTTATTTATTATACTTTGTCGCTGTCTCCCGCGTTTGCGAGGTAGCGCAAGGAAACAGACGAAAGAAATGGCCCAACCCCCCCCCCCATACACATGTATATACATACGTCCACACACGCAAATATACATACCTACACAGCTTTCCATGGTTTACCCCAGACGCTTCACATGCCTTGCTTCAATCCACTGACAGCACGTCAACCCCGGTATACCACATCGCTCCAATTCACTCTATTCCTTGCCCTCCTTTCACCCTCCTGCATGTTCAGGCCCCGATCACACAAAATCTTTTTCACTCCATCTTTCCACCTCCAATTTGGTCTCCCTCTTCTCCTTGTTCCCTCCACCTCCGACACATATATCCTCTTGGTCAATCTTTCCTCACTCATCCTCTCCATGTGCCCAAACCACTTCAAAACACCCTCTTCTGCTCTCTCAACCACGCTCTTTTTATTTCCACACATCTCTCTTACCCTTACGTTACTCACTCGATCAAACCACCTCACACCACACATTGTCCTCAAACATCTCATTTCCAGCACATCCATCCTCCTGCGCACAACTCTATCCATAGCCCACGCCTCGCAACCATACAACATTGTTGGAACCACTATTCCTTCAAACATACCCATTTTTGCTTTCCGAGATAATGTTCTCGACTTCCACACATTTTTCAAGGCCCCCAGGATTTTCGCCCCCTCCCCCACCCTATGATCCACTTCCGCTTCCATGGTTCCATCCGCTGCCAGATCCACTCCCAGATATCTAAAACACTTCACTTCCTCCAGTTTTTCTCCATTCAAACTCACCTCCCAATTGACTTGACCCTCAACCCTACTGTACCTAATAACCTTGCTCTTATTCACATTTACTCTTAACTTTCTTCTTCCACACACTTTTCCAAACTCAGTCACCAGCTTCTGCAGTTTCTCACATGAATCAGCCACCAGCGCTGTATCATCAGCGAACAACAACTGACTCACTTCCCAAGCTCTCTCATCCCCAACAGACTTCATACTTGCCCCTCTTTCCAAAACTCTTGCATTCACCTCCCTAACAACCCCATCCATAAACAAATTAAACAACCATGGAGACATCACACACCCCTGCCGCAAACCTACATTCACTGAGAACCAATCACTTTCCTCTCTTCCTACACGTACACATGCCTTACATCCTCGATAAAAACTTTTCACTGCTTCTAACAACTTTCCTCCCACACCATATATTCTTAATACCTTCCACA
Source organism: Panulirus ornatus (assembly GCF_036320965.1). Lineage (NCBI taxonomy): Eukaryota > Metazoa > Arthropoda > Malacostraca > Decapoda > Palinuridae > Panulirus > Panulirus ornatus. The sequence goes on from NC_092253.1 coordinate 24,762,324, forward strand.
GAGCATCTCTATCAACTCTATCATATGCCTTCTCCAGATCCATAAATGCTACATACAAATCCATTTGCTTTTCTAAGTATTTCTCACATACATTCTTCAAAGCAAACACCTGATCCACACATCCTCTACCTCTTCTGAAACCACACTGCTCTTCCCCAATCTGATGCTCTGTACATGCCTTCACCCTCTCAATCAATACCCTCCCATATAATTTACCAGGAATACTCAACAAACTTATACCTCTGTAATTTGAGCACTCACTCTTATCCCCTTTGCCTTTGTACAATGGCACTATGCACGCATTCCGCCAATCCTCAGGCACCTCACCATGAGTCATACATACATTAAATAACCTTACCAACCAGTCAACAATACAGTCACCCCCTTTTTTAATAAATTCCACTGCAATACCATCCAAACCTGCTGCCTTGCCGGCTTTCATCTTCCGCAAAGCTTTCACTACCTCTTCTCTGTTTACCAAATCATTTTCCCTAACCCTCTCACTTTGCACACCACCTCGACCAAAACACCCTATATCTGCCACTCTATCATCAAACACATTCACATATATATATATATATATATTCTTCTTTCTTTTCTTTTAAACTATTCGCCATTTCCCGCGTTAGCGAGGTAGCGTTAAGAACAGAGGACTGGGCCTTTTTTGGAATATCCTCACCTGGCCCCCTCTGTTCCTTCTTTTGGAAAATTAAAAAAAAAAAAAAAACGAGAGGGGAGGATTTCCAGCCCCCCGCTCCCATATATATATATATATATATATATATATATAATTTTAACCTATGTTTTCCCTCCACCTGAATGTCCTGCCTGGTATAGTAATGTATAAATAGCAATGCTGTTTTCCTGTGGGGTGAGGTATCGACATGAATGGATGAAGGCAAGCAAGTATGAATATGTACATGTGTATGTATGTAATGCTGCATATGTAAGATTATTAGTGAAAGAGAAGAGAGAGGCATTTGAACGATTTTTGCAGGGAAAAAATGCAAATGAGTGGGAGAGGTATAAAAGAAAGAGGCAGGAGGTCAAGAGAAAGGTGCAAGAGGTGAAAAAGAGGGCAAATGAGAGTTGGGGTGAGAGAGTATCATTAAATTTCAGGGAGAATAAAAAGATGTTTTGGAAAGAGGTAAATAAAGTGCGTAAGACAAGGGAGCAAATGGGAACTTCAGTGAAGGGGGCTAATGGGGAGGTGATAACAAGTAGTGGTGGTGTGAGAAGGAGATGGAGGAGTATTTTGAAGGTTTGTTGAATGTGTTTGATGATAGAGTGGCAGATGTGGGGTGTCTTGGTCGAGGTGGTGTGCAAAGTGAGAGGGTCAGGGAAAATGATTTGGTAAATAGAGAAGAGGTAGTAAAAGCTTTACAGAAGATGAAAGCCGGCAAAGCAGCAGGTTTGGATGGCATTGCCGTGAAATTTATTAAAAAAGGGGGTGACTGTATTGTTGACTGGTTGGTAAGGTTGTTTAATGTATGTATGATTCATGGGGAGGTGCCTGAGGATTGGCGGAATGCTTGCATAGTGCCATTGTACAAAGGCAAAGGGGATAAGAGTGAGTGCTCAAATTACAGAGGTATAAGTTTGTTGAGTATTCCTGGTAAATTATATGGGAGGGTATTGATTGAGAGGGTGAAGGCATGTACAGAGCATCAGATTGGGGAAGAGCAGTGTGGTTTCAGAAGTGGTAGAGGATGTGTGGATCAGGTGTTTGCTTTGAAGAATGTATGCGAGAAATACTTAGAAAAACAAATGGATTTGTATGTAGCATTTATGGATCTGGAGAAGGCATACGATAGAGTTGATAGAGATGCTTTGTGGAAGGTATTAAGAATATATGGTGTGGGAGGCAAGTTGTTAGAAGCAGTGAAACGTTTTTATCGAGGATGTAAGGCATGTGTACGTGTAGGAAGAGAGGAAAGTGATTGGTTCTCAGTGAATGTAGGTTTGCGGCAGGGGTGTGTGATGTCTCCATGGTTGTTTAATTTGTTTATGGATGGGGTCGTTAGGGAGGTGAATGCAAGAGTTTTGGAAAGAGGGGCAAGTATGCAGTCTGTTGTGGATGAGAGAGCTTGGGAAGTGAGTCAGTTGTTGTTCGCTGATGATACAGCGCTGGTGGCTGATTCATGTAAGAAACTGCAGAAGCTGGTGACTGAGTTTGGTAAAGTATGTGAAAGAAGAAAGTTAAGAGTAAATGTGAAAAAGAGCAAGGTTATTAGGTACAGTAGAGTTGAGGGTCAAGTCAATTGGGAGGTAAGTTTGAATGGAGAAAAGCTGGAGGAAGTGAAGTGTTTTAGATATCTGGGAGTGGATCTGGCAGCGGAAGTGAATCATAGGGTGGGGGAGGGGGCAAAAATTCTGGGAGCCTTGAAGAATGTTTGGAAGTCGAGAACATTATCTCGGAAAGCAAAAATGGGTATGTTTGAAGGAATAGTGGTTCCAACAATGTTGTATGGTTGCTATGGATGTGGGCTATGGATAGAGTTGTGCGCAGGAGGGTGGATGTGTTGGAAATGAGATGTTTGAGGACAATATGTGGTGTGAGGTGGTTTGATCGAGTAAGTAATGTAAGGGTGAGAGAGATGTGTGGAAAATAAAAAGAGTGTGGTTGAGAGAGCAGAAGAGGGTTTTTTGAAATGGTTTGGTCACATGGAGAGAATGAGTGAGGAAAGATTGACCAAGAGGATATATGTGTCAGAGGTGGAGGGAACGAGGAGGAGTGGGAGACCAAATTGGAGGTGGAAAGATGGAGTGAAAAAGATTTTGAGTGATCAGGCCTGAACATGCAGGAGGGTGAAAGGCGTGCAAGGAATAGAGTGAATTGGAACGATGTGGTATACCGGGGTCGACGTGCTGTCAGTGGATTGAACCAGGGCATGTGAAGCGTCTGGGGTAAACCATGCAAAGTGTGTGGGACCTGGATGTGGAAAGGGAGCTGTGGTTTCGGTGCATTATTACATGACAGCTAGAGACTGAGTGTGAACGAATGGGGCCTTTGGTGTTTTTCCTAGCGCTACCTCGCACACATGAGGGGGGAGGGGGTTGTTATTCCATGTGTGGTGAGGTGGCGATGGGAACAAATAAAGGCAGACAGTATGTATTATGTACATGTGTATATATGTATATGTCTGTGTGTGTATATATATGTGTACATTGAGATGTATTGGTATGTATATTGTGCGTGTGTGGACATGTATGTATATACATGTGTATGTGGGCGGGTTGGGCCATTCTTTCGTCTGTTTCCTTGCGCTACCTCGCTAACGCGGGAGACAGCGATAAAGCAAAATAAATAAATAAATAAAATATATATGATTTTAACCTATGTTTTCCCTCCACCTGAATATCCTGCCTGGTATAGTAATGTATAAATAGCAATGCTGTTTTCCTGTGGGGTGAGGTATCGACAGGAATGGATGAAGGCAAGCAAGTATGAATATGTACATGTGTGTGTATGTAATGCTGCATATGTGTATGTATATGTATGGATATATTTATGTATATGTGCACATGTATATGTATATGTGTATATGTATGTATATATGTATATGAGTGGATGGGCCATTCTTCATCTGTTTCTTGGCGGGACCTCGCTAATGCAGGAAACAGTAATTATGTATAATGATTATAAAAAAATGAAATATAAACCTACAGTGTTTCAGCAAAAGATTCTTGTAGTTATTTTGCATATTTTATGTTACTGTCATTCCCCAATTTTTTCTTTAATTTTCTTTTATTTTTGTGCGTATGTTGCCAGATAAGGTTGGTGGGCTCATTGGAAGTAATATCAAATGCATCAGTATTCCACTGCAGCACTTCATCTTGCTTAAGACAGTTGCTTTTGAGGTATTATGACAACCAAGCCATTTTATAGCCAAAATGCTGCAGCAGAAAGTTGCAACCTGAGCTTTGAAAAAGGTAGGTAAACTCATGTCGAACCATGTATCCTTGAGTAGGTGTTCCCATGCAATGAATGAAATCACACATAATGTTTCGTTCGATTTCATTTATTGTCTAAACAATGGTAATTATGTAAAGGATGCTTTGTAACTCTATTAATGAAATATTGCAAGCATTTCAAATGAATTTTGTGACCAACAAAGAGTTTTGTGGATCAGTATTTTCTTAGAATTTATGTTGACTTTGTGTTATATAGTGTTGCTTTGTAGTGTGGCTATGCAGTGTGAGCAAAGCTTTTGTTTAACTGGTAGAATTTACAGTATCTAGCAGTTATTTGAATATGCACAATCCTCCTTAGTTATTAGATTTGTTGGTGTTTGAAGCTATCACTATTAAAGTGGCTCCAAAAGGCACATCAGTTGCATATAGTGTACCTTAATTGAAGTCCCTTTATCATATTTGTTCTTCCTTGAAACTTATCTTACCTCTGAAGAGAGGAGGTTGATTTGGTGAAGGTGGTTATATGGCTGGGAGTGTTATGTCACCCTGGCTGTTAACCTGTTTATGGATGGGATGGTGAGAGAGGTAAATGCAAGGGTCTTGGAGAGAGGGACATGTCTACAGTCTATTGGAGGTGAGTCAGCAGCTGTTTATTTTTACATAGCTCTGCTGGCAGATTTGAGTGAAAAACTACAGCAGAAGCTGGTTTTTGAGTTTGGGGGAGTGTGTAAACAAAATTTGAGAATTAATGTGGAGAAAAGAAAAGCTATGAAGTTTATAATGGGAGACAGAGAGAGAGAGAAAGAGAGGTTGGTTGGAGTGAGTGCAAACAGAGAGAATCAGATAGAACCATGGGAGCTTAAGTTCTTAATTTCCTGGGGGCATTAAGGAATGTGTGGAAAGACATAATTGTTTGTGAGGGCAAAGATGGACATGTTTGATGGTACATTAGTTCCAACAGTATTATATGTATGTGAAGAGTTGGCTCAAGATGAAAAAGTATGAAATAGGGTCATTGTAATTAACTGTTTGTTTTTACTACCTATTATACACTTGTACTGCAAAGGGAGGGAGCGTTACACTCTTAGGTTCCCATATCTTTGAACATTTGCTACTATCACAGAACCTCTTGAATTTATGTATACTGTCTGCATTAACCATATTCTGTTCATCCACAACTCTTATGTTATAAAAGTATTTCTTTACAGCCCTATTTTCAAGTTTCTTACTAAATTTTATGTGTTCTATAGTTACTCTGTTCCTCCATCTCTCATAGTACTGTCCTCCTGTCCACTTTGTTGGTCTTTTATAAAAACTTGAAGGAAATGTTGGAAATGAAATATTTAAGGTTGTGGTGTTTGGAGGGTTGATCACAAAAGAAATGAAACAATAGGGTAAGAGAGAAGTGTGGTTGCAAGAAGAATATGTACAAGAGAACTGAAGAAGTTACGCTGAAAAGTTTGAAAGTATGGTGAGGATGACCAAGAGAGTGTACTAGTTGTTAGTGGAGGGAGCAAGGGAAAAGGGTGAACCAAAGAGGAAGTGGAAGGATAGAGTGAAAGAAGCTATGAGTGTGTGGTGGGGCCTCAACATGCTGAAGGGTGTGAGAGGAGTCATGGGAAGCCTCGGATAAGTGCATTTGTCGGGGTTAGGGGATCTGTGAGTGGAGATAGTTGAAGTATGAAGCAGGGGGCAAGCTTTCTGTTTCTGTCTGGGGGTTGTTGGTTAGGTGTAGGGTGGTTTGTATTGGAAGTGTCTAGTACTGTTTCTAAGAATTGAGTCCTGAGTACTTTGAGTAAGAATTGTATTAGGAGGATTTTTGTTTCACTGTGAAGGTGTTGAAATTTGTGTTTGTGGGCAGCTAGTGATGTTTCAAGTGCTCTACTTTGCATAGTTTGCAGGTTTGTTATATTTGCTCTTGATGGAATGAATGACTAGGCTGATGAGGGTAGTGTAAGGTGAAGCAGATGATTTCTTTGTAGAGGGTATTATGGGCTTCTTTATTCTTGCCTACATATAAAAAATTTTGTAATCATACAACCCCAGGATTCCCACAATGGGGCTCCTACCTCTTCAAGGCTGTCAGTAATTGACCCTTTTGCTCAGTAGCTAATATAGTCACTTTTGCAGTAAAAGAAAAATTTTTTTTTCATACTTGCTCACCATTTCCTCCTTGAGCGAGATAGCGTCAAAAACAGATGAAAGAGCTTGAGAAGGAAAATTCCTCTCTTGGCTCCTTGATCTGTTCATTCCTTTGGAAAGTAATACAGAAAGGAAGGATTTCCAGCCATCTGCTCCTGCCCCTCTTAGTCATCTTCTATGACAGGCAGGGGAAACGTGTTCTGTATTCTTTATCCCATGTCCTCTATTTTTCTTATATTATTGTATATATTTTTGATGAAGATAAAGTTATTTTTCATTCCTTTATCTAGATAATGTTTTGTCTGTGTGATGAGAAGTAAGAATGCAGATAATGCATGTTATATATACAAAAGTGTTTGAAACATGTAAAATATATGAAAATGATATGTCTAGGATATCTGAAATTATTTCTAGGAAATATTTTTTTTTTTCCTTTTTTTTTTTTTAATTTTCCAAAAGAAGGAACAGAGAAGGGGGCCATGTGAGGATATTCCCTCAAAGGCCCAGTCCTCTGTTCTTAATGTTACCCCGCTAATGCGGGAAATGGCGAATAGTATGAAAAAAAAAAATTGCACTTAGAAAACACAAAATAATTATATATTTCCACCGAAAAGGATGATCCATGTGACCAACCATGGCCTGCTCTTTTCAGAATAATATTATATACCAACGTACATCTTGCATTACTGATACAGAGAGAAGTGTACTGATTTTTTGATATCTTCTTTAATGATATATGATGCTGATATTCTGAAAGGGATTCTTTTAATTTTTTTTTGCACACTTTGAAATGTACAAAACAAAATGAATACATTGTTTGAGGATTATAAAAGATATTTTTTTGGTCAAATATTGACTATAAGATTAGAGAATGGTCACTGAATTAAGGAAGAAAAAAATTAAGAGTACATTTGATTTTACAGGCTATGGTGCAACAATCTGTGGAGTAGCAAGAGAACAGGGAAAGTCCTTAATAGGGTTTGAGGATGATATTATTCAAGGAAGAAGAACAGAGACTACTGTCATAAATGAAGGTAAAGTGAAAATCCAGGTTTTGTTAGTTAGATAATTCAGAAGCCAGGAAAAGACCATAAATCAAATGAAAGAGAAAATAGGACATTGAGAAATAAGTAGAATGAATGTTTGAATGATAATGAATCTCCAGAGTATTTATAAGAATACTTAATGAACACCATAAATGCATTTATTGAGTTAGAAGGTGCAAAAGTAGGACTCAGTGACTCGCTTGAGGATTAGGAGAAAGACAGGGAACAAAGAACAAGGGATAGGATTAAAACAGAAACTTTAAAGGAAGGTGTGAGAATTGATTAGATTTTTTAGAAAATCCAAGGGAATTATTGTAATGTGTGAGAAGCAGTCATAGCAAAATTGAAGAGATTAAGCACGAGGGATGTAGTGGGTCACTCAGGGATTCCTAACTTCTGATTTCCTCTTCAAGATATCTTAAAACATTTCATTTCTTCCAAGTTTTCTCATTCAAACTCAACCCCATCTAACCTGTCTCTTTCCACTGCTAAACCTGATAACCTTGCTTTCATTCACACTGACTCTCAACTCTTTTCTTTCACATACTTCCCCAAACTCAGGAACCAATTTTTGTCGTTTTTCATTCAAATCTGCTACAGACCTATCTTTATCCCCGAAAACCACACATTTACCTACCTCACCACCTTATTCATAAACATATTGAATTGCCATGATTTCATCTCACACCCCTGCCCTATACCTACCTTTAACTGGAACCACTCACCCTCCTCTACACCTTTCTGCATACATGTCTTACTCTCCTAATGATAATGCCTCTCTATTTCTAATAGCTTTTTACTCCTACCCCACAGAATTGAAACACCTGCCACAAACAATCTCTATTAACTATACCTTATGCTTTATCTAAGTCCATATATACCATATACAAATCCTTCCATTTCTTTAAGTATTTCTTACACACCTTTTTCAAAGCTAACACCTGACCCACACAATATTTATCACTTCTGAAACTGAATTGTTCTTCCTCTGTCCGATGCTCTGTACATGCATTCACCCTCTCAGTCACCTCTCTCTCATATAACTTCTTAGGTACTCAACAAATATACCTCTGTTATCCCCCTTGCCTCTATACATTATATAAGCATTTTACCAATTCTCGGACACCTCACCATGATCCATACATACATTGAAAATCCTAACCATCCAATCAGTTGCTTAATGATTCCCTTTCATAGAAATTCAGCTGCAGTACTGTCTACTCCAACCACCTTACCACATTTCATCATACACAAGGTTTTCACCACCTCTTCTCTTGTCACCATACCATTATTATTGACTCACTTCCCATACCTCCCTAACCCTAACACCCAACATCTGCCACCATGTCATCACTCATATTCAACAATCCTTCAAAGTACTTAATCCTTCTCCTTTTCACCTTATCACTGATCACTGTCTGTTACTATGTCCCCATTTTCCCCTTCACCAATAATCTCATTTGATCTTTTGTTTTTCTCATACATGTTTACCTCCCTCTGATTTTTTTTTTCTTATCATCCCTACTAAAGTTTCCTGATACATATTCACCTGGACTCTCATTTGTCCTGTTTTTCAGCCCCTGCACCACACTTTTGACTTTCTGGTGCATTCCCTTGTACATCCTCCAATCACTCACATTCCTTCCCGGTAAGTAATGCCCATACACTCTCTTTTCTCTTTCACTTGCAAACTAACTTCCTCATCCCACCACTCACTACCCTTTCTCACGTTCCTACCTCCCTGTTCCATATGCCACACACTCCTCTGGCACATGTCAGCACTGCTTCCCTAGATACTATGCATTCCTTTTCTACTTCCAAAGCTTCATTTTCTCCATTTTTGCCTTTCTTTACTCAGTTTCTCTTGGTGTTTCTTCATTCAAGCCATTTTTCCAGGCTCACTGATTATCACTACCTCTTCTTACCCATATCATTTACTCTTTTTTTAAAGTCTCCACAAATCTTCACCCATGCTTCCACCAAGCCATGACATTTCACCAGCTGCCCTTCTAGCAAATTTGAAACCAAGCATCACTCTTTTGCACACCTGTTAATTAGTTCATAATTCAATGATTATCACTTTCCATCTCTCTTTTTAAACCATTTATTCCCAATCTTTAGCCCTTTTTCAGCTCACATCTCTGAATACACTCTCATTCATACCCTCGAGTGCCATGTTACCCACTTTCACATTCAAATTACCCATAACTAATGCACAGTTTCTTGTATCATACTTGCTGTTATATTCTCTTAGTTCTTTCCAAAACCATTGCATTCTCCTTCAATCCTCTCATGTCTAGGTGCTTATGTACTGATAATTGCCCACCCCACATAATCCTCTTTCATATTTACCCACATCAGTTTGGGGCTCACCTCTGACATTTTTTCTCACAGTCTCATAGTAATAATGATAATGATAACAAAGATAGTAATGATGATGATATATAAAGGAACTACCATATTCTTGAATGCTATGGGAGCCACTACATAAGATGGTCTTGGTGCAGGAAGGTAAGGTAAGCTAAAGTGTATATGTATACCAACCTACCATTTTCCATGTCATTGAAGTAACATCAGGATCAGTTGCTTGAACTTTTGAGGAAAAATCCTTACTTGACTCTTTCTCTCACACCCTTAAGGAAGTTGATATTAGAGGGGAGTATTTCCAGTCTCCTCCCCCTTACCACTCCCAAGCCTTCTTAAACATTCCTTGTGACATGCAGGACATATGTGGGAAGTTTTGTTTCTCTCCTGTCCATCTTGTGCCAGGTAACCATCAATTGATTACCCCAGGGTTTAGGGTAAGTACCTCTGTTGGCTGTAAGCTGGTTGCCCTTTCAGGAACTTAAACAGCATTCCTTGAAATTTATAAGTTTATGTTATTGTGTGTGATGATTATCTTTTAATTAATTTTTTTTCCTCCTTCAAAAGGCACTTTACTGAAATATGTGAGTTTGGTGACTCTAACATTGCAGAGTGCAGCTGGAGCACTCAGTATGCGTTATGGTCGCACTCGGCCTGGAGATATGTTTATTGCTTCAACTGGTGAGTTTTTACTAGTTTTCATTAATTGATACCTTTGTCATTCTTCAAGTAAGTGAAGAATATTTACATATTCCATGGCTTGGTATTTAGAAACTGTGGCATTAGATGTTCCTTATATTGTAAATGGGAGCTATCTTACAAACTGAGGTTTAAAGTACTTAATGTTTTGCTTATGTTAATATACGGCATTGAGTCCCTGGCTTAAGCCTTCCTTGTTTTGTACCTCTAAATCATGTAACCTGGGTCCAGAAGAAAGTTAAACTTAATAGTATTTGAGAAAGGGAAGATAGAATGCCAAATGCCTTGAAATGAAGAAAATGAATACTTACTTTGAAATGCATTGGTATGCCATTTAGTAATTATGGAGGTTCTGATAAAAGAGGAGCTTGAAATTGAATGTTAGAAGTTAGCTTTGATAGTCTAGATGGTTTCTAGAGGGAATTTTACATTCCAATGTAAAGTTTGTTTGTGAAACACTAGTATGTTTTAGATTAAATGCTCAAGTACATTTTCTTCAAATTGTTTAAAAAGATGGAAGTTATGAAACTGGAAGTATAAGGAGAATGAAGGATGAAATTAGAAACATTATTTTCATGAAGGGAATAATGGATGATTTAAGTGGCATAGAGTAGTATCAAAAGTAATGTGGAATAGCATTGAAAAGATGCTGTGGTTTTGAAAGATCTACAAAAGTTAACTTTATTGTTTTGTGCTGCATGGATTATTAGGCAAAGATTATCCATTGCATCATCATCAAGAAAGGTTGAATATTTCTAGAATTACTGCACTCCTCTGAATATAGTTTATAATTAGACTGACTTATACAGACAATTTCTACGTGTTTTTTCCTATGTAAATATCAATGGGGTTAGGGGAGAAAGAATGCTTCCCACATATTCCCTGTGTGTTGTAGAAGGCGACTAAAGGGGGCCGGAGCTGGGGGCTAGAAACCCCTTGTGGATTTGTGTGCTGAAAAAGGACTGGTTTATAAAGAGAGATATACATTAGTATACGTATGGGAGTAGGAGAGATGGTCAGAGGGCATTATTGGATTACGTTTTAATTGATAGGTGTGTCTGATCACTATCTCGTGGAGGCGAAGGTGAGGATTCATAGAGGTTTTCAAAAGAGAAGAGAGAATGTTGGGGAGAAGAGAGTGGTGAGAGTAAGTGAGCTTGGAAAGGAGACTTGTGTGAGGGAGTACCAGAAAAGATTGAGAGTAGAATGGCGAAAGGTGAGATCAAATGATTTGAGGGGAGTGGGTGAGAAATGGGATTTATTTAGGGAAGCAGTGATGGCTTGTGTAAGGCACAATGGTTGAAAAAGAGGGTAAATGAGAGATAGGGTGAGAGAGTATCATTAGATTTTAAGAACAAAAAGATGTTTTGGAAGGAGGTAAAAAAAATACGTAAAACATATGATAGGGTTGATAGAGATGCTTTTTGGAAGGTCTAAACAGTATATGGTGTGGGAGGTAAGCTGCTAGAAACAGTGAAAAGTTTTTACTAAGGATGTAATGCATGTGTACGAGTAGGAAGAGAGGAGAGTGATTGGTTCCCAGTGAATGTCGTTCTGTGGCAGGGTTAATTTGTTTATGGTTGGGGTGGTTAGGGAGGTGAATGCAATAGTTTTGGAGAGATGGGTGAGTATACAGTCCATTGGGGATGGGAGGGCCTGGAAAGTGAGTCAGTTGTTGTTTGCTGATGATATAGCACTGGTGGCTAATTCGAGTGAGAAACTGCAGAAGTTGGTGACCGAGTTTGAAAAAGTGTGTGAAAAAAGAAAGTTGAGAGTTAATGTGAATAAGAGCAAGGTTATTAGGTTCAGTATGGTTGAGGGACAAGTTAATTGGGATATAAGTTTGAATGAAGAAAAATTAGAGGAAGTGAAGTGCTTTAGATATCTAAGAGTGGCCTTAGCAGCAAATGGAATCATGGAAGCAGAATTAAGTCACAGGGTGGGGGAGGAGGCGAAGGTTCTGGGAGCAATGAAGAATGTGTAGAAGGAGAGAACGTTATCTTTGAGAGCAAAAATGGGTATGTTTGAAGGAATAATAGTTCCAACAATATTATATGGTTGCAAGGCATGGGCTGTAGATAGAGTTGTACAAAGGAGGGTTGATGTTTTGAAAATGAAATGTTTGAGGACAATATGTGGTGTGAGGTAGTTTGATAAAATAAGTAATGAAAGGGTAAGAGAGAGGTGTGGAAATAAAAAGAGTGTGGTTGAGAGAGCAGAAGAGGATGTGTTGAAATGGTTTGGACTTATGGAGAGAATGAGTTAGGAAAGGTTGACAAAGAGGTTATGTGTCAGAGGTGAAGGGAACGAGGAGAAGTGGGAGACCAAATTGGAGGTGGAAGGATGGAGTGAAAAAGATTTTGAGTGATCGGGGCCTGAACATACAGGAGGGTAAGAGGCGCGCAAGGAATAGAGTGAATTGGAATGATGTGGTATACTGGGGTGAACATGTTGTCATTGGACTGAACCAGGGCATGTGAAACGTCTGGGGTTAACCATGGAAAGGTCTTTGGGGCCTTGATGTTGATAGGGAGCTATTGTTTCGGTGCATTACACATGACAGCTAGAGACTGAGGGTGAACGAATGTGCCCTTTTTGTCTGTTTTCCTGGCGCTACCCTGCTGTAGAAGCGGATAGCGATGCTGTTTCCTTGGGGTGGGGTAGTGCCTGGAATGGATGAAGGCATGCAAGTATTTATATACAAGTGTATATGTGTATATATCTGTGTATGTGTATGTATGTATATATGTATATGTTGATATATATGTATGTATATGTGCATGTATGGGTGTTTATGTACATATATGAATGGATGGGCCTTATACAGTTTAGAGGTGGGGGAACAAGGCAAAAGGAAATTGAAGGAGGAGCAGGGATATAATGGAGTGAAAGACGTTTTGAGTGTTTGAGGCCTGAGCTTGCAGGATAGTATGAGGTATGCAAAAGATAGCATGAATTGGAGTGATGTCGTATACAGGGGATGACATGCTGTCTGTGGGCTGAACCAGGTTTTATGAAGTAGTCATGGAAACTATGGAAAGGTCTGTAGGGCTTGTTTTTGGACAGGGGGCTTTGGTTTTTGTTCATTATATATAACAACTAGAAAATGGATGAGACTAAATGAGGCCATTTCTTTGTCTGTTCCTGGTGCTCCCTCAGTAAGGTGGGAAACAGCAGATGGGTTGGAAGGAAAAGGAATGATGTTTATATTTACTTTATGTATGACTACTCAAGGACTTCGTTCTAAGAAAGAGTCCTGGAGTTACCCAAGTCAATCTTTCCAGAGGCTCCTGCAGCCCAAGGTTGCACTATTTCCAATAGCAGGGAAAATTGGGACTTCTTTGGTTTGAGAGTTTCTTTGACAAATCTGTACTCCGAGTAACACAACCTCGACATAGATGACGTTTCAATCACAATGTAACCTCATGCAGGGGAGTCTGGTAACACACTATAGTGACACTGTGGGAAATAAAAGGATTGCAGAACTGCCAGCTGCAATAGCTTCCAGCCCACACTGTTGAAGAGAAGACTGCTATGCTGCCAGATGGAACCATGCCTTTTAAATACTTTCTTCCCCAAAGAGTTTCATATCTTCCCACTTTTACTGTATCTTTATCCATATCATTAAAATGTCAACATGGCTCGTAACTCCTCATATGATCTTCATAGACTTGTTGTTGCTCTGAGAGTGTTAATTTCATGAAGATATGATGTGATTTTGCTCCAAAACATGGTGTGTTCATTGTCAGATGGTTTTCATTTTCAGCTGTAGTGATGACAGAATTTGTGAAGCTTTTGGCATCTCTCCTATTAGTATTCAAAGATGAGGGCTCCATACAGGTAAGTTGAAATGCTCTTTTATCATTCATGTGTGTGGCTGAGAGCATCTGGTAACCTGTATCACACCAAGAATATGATGATCCTTATGCAGTGTGTAGTTGTGATTGTGATGAATTCATTCTTGAACTGTCACATATGATCATACTCTTATACGTTTGCCTTTCCTCTGACCATTATTCCTAACCACAAAATAATCCTGTAATTAGATATCATCTCTTCATGGTCTCATACTATAACATCTCATCCTGCCATATGGATTATCAGCTTCTCTTTCAATATGCTTTGATTTACTTTTCCATTCATATCTGCATCTTCTTTATTAATCCCACTTTCCTTTCCAATAAAATCTTACCTACCTGCCCTTACCTCACTTGTCAGTGATCTCCCTTCTGTCCTTGATGTTGCTTATGTGAAATAGTAATGGCCAGATAGCAGCATTCTTCTTGAATATGTGCATATGAGAAAATTTATATTAACTTTAGCATTACCAGACTCCACCTGCATATAGATACACTGCTCCAAAGGGAGCCATCACTTCCCTTCTAATGCATGTATTACTGTACTGAAGCCACAGAAGCCCCGTGAAATGGGCCATGGGGCTATGCAATTAATTATTAACTCATTTTCAGTGGGATCTGATTTAGTTTTCCTGAATTGTATTCTGCCTGTTTTCTGGTTTCCAATGCTTTTAGTTTTATGGAACTTAAAGAACATTTCTATAAACAAACTTAACTTAAACCATTTTAACCTGAACTGATTTGTATGTTTTTGTAATGTGCACATTTAACAGGATTATTAAACATACTGTTCTCTTGGATGCTTGAACTCAAATCTCCTGCAATATGAGACTAATACTGTACCACTGAGGCTTGGGCACATCTGATTTTTCACATACTTCATTACCTGGATGTAGAAATACTTGTAAATTATGTTTAGAAAACCTGAAAGAAGTAGGTTGTGCTTCATCGTCAGCAAGATGCTGAATTCAGTTATTCATTAATCACCAAAATTCTAATAAATTGTCTTTTTGACTGAATATATCAAAATTGTCACCTTTGGTTATACCAGTTGCTTATGTAAGGATAACAGTTTCAATGTGCTGTTCAAATAACATATCTCATACATGTATTAGAATTTCCACAGTCTTTCCCCATTTTCAGTGCTTTCATGATTTATGCCATCTCAGCTCATTCTTCTATTGGAATTAAGGCAGTAAGATTCATACACAATCAGCTTTAGGTTTTAACAACTTGAAAGATAGTTATGTGTCTACACTACAAATGAAACCATTAAACACCTGTAATGAAATATTGCTTCCTCATCAGACTCAACCTGAGCTTTAAAACAATAAGAGTTGTTTTTCATTTTTAATATAAGCTCTGTCCTTAGCTCCATTCTATTTACTTGGAATTACTTTTGTACATTTGTAATTATCTATTTGCACATTGATGTTTGTATCACATCTAGGGGAAACAGTTTAACCAGTTTTAACAACTTAAATGATAGTTATGTGTATACACTACTAGTGAAACCATTAAACACCTGTAATGAGATATTGCTCCCTTATCAAACTCAACCTGAGCTTTAAAACAATGAGTGTTATTCTTCACTTTTGATGTAAGCTGTATCCTCAGCTCCAATCTATTTACTTGGGATTACCTTCGTACATTTGTAATTACGTATTTCCACATTGATGTTTGTATCATATCTAGGGAAACAATTTAACCAGTTTATCTGTAATCTCAACAGTACATAAGAAGATATGTATTAGAGAATGAATATAGCTAAGTTCTTTCCTGAAGATAGTTTTCTATCATTTACTCATAATATCTGTTTTAAGAATGTTTTCATTTACTCTTTGAGGTTCTTGATAGATTTATTGATATCAGTGTTTGCATTTGATAGAAACACAAGTCCAGTGGGTCATTGATAACTTATTCACAAGTTAAAATTCATTTTGTGAATACCTCTTCAAAACCATTAATATCAGCTGTGTGATTCTGATACCTCATGCATTATGAGAAGCATATTACATACTTTGTTTTTGAATAAAGAAAAAATCTGGTAATTGAGGATATAAAGGTAGAATATCACTTGTTTGGTGAACAATATTCACGGCACACAAAGCTGGGAAAACCCAGTCTCTGATATGCAGAATTTGCAATTCAAACCCTTGACTGCTTCCTTTATTAACTCAGTATCTCCTGTGTCTAAGGTGAAAGTTGTATTTTGCCACAGGATATTTGGGTATTCGTCCCTTTCGTTTGTCAGCTTATGGGGTTTGGCTTAGAAGAGAATGCTTGTATTCACTTGATCCACCCAATGTAGATAGAAATAGTGTTGATAGCCAGGTAGGTAGACTTGATTAGCTAAATTTCTGATCTTTATTATATCCATTTAATCCAGAAATTTTGGCACATTTATAGAATGAGTATCCATCTTGCATAAAGACTGTATTTTAAGAAGCTATTATTTTTCAGCTATCTGTCAAGCTCAAAAATATTTTTTTGAGCATGAAAGAAAGCCAGGAATACAATAGCTTGTAAAAGCATGAAAAATTACTTTGCAATACTTTACAATTCAAGCAAAGGATAATGCTGGGATTAAGCAAAGCATTTTGTTTCATTCAACATGAAAAAGTATTTGGTGCCTCCCAACTGGACTTGAGTAATTTGCTCCCACTTGTTGGCAGTGTTCAGCACCATGACAGGTATATCACATAGTTTGTTAATCATATGCATCAGATTTGCAGTTGTTGTATGAGTATTGATGTCATTTTTCCAGTGCTTTTCAACTTCATATGCTCTCTCTAATAAAAGATGAAACATGGTCTAGAGTTTGTCACATATTCACTGCACACAAAGCTGGGAGAACCCAGTCTCTGATATGCAGAATTTGCATATCCTGTCTAAGCTTGGAAAAAAGGATTTCAGCATCCCAAAATTTGTTTTTGGTGAGTAGTTGTCCCCAATTCTGATAATACAGTTCTTATAATGAGTATGTCCTTTAGATACAGAAGTAGCACATCATTGACAGCTTGTAAGTCTTGGTTGATCCAAATAT
Organism: Panulirus ornatus; assembly: GCF_036320965.1. Classification (NCBI taxonomy): domain Eukaryota; kingdom Metazoa; phylum Arthropoda; class Malacostraca; order Decapoda; family Palinuridae; genus Panulirus; species Panulirus ornatus. Next base: position 24,779,393 of record NC_092253.1, read on the forward strand.
CCAGGGAGAATTTTTGATCATATCTTTTTATTCTTATTTAGTTTAAACTGAAAGAGCTTTTGCTTTGCCACTTGATTATTTTATGTTGGCAAGAAATTCTTTTACAAATGGTTTTGCATACTTTGTTAGCCACATTGATTCTAATTTCATTTTAGCATTCATTTTAAGTACTAATGAGTTTGTTGATGTAAGTGTCAGAATCTTCACCAATGATTCTTTGCTCTTGTAGCACTGGTTCATGGCACTCTACACTCAAATTTGGCAGCAGAAGATCAGCACACTGAAAGTTTGTGTCCCCTCACTTGTGTATCTCATCCAGAACAACTTGTTATACTATAGTGCTTCAAACATAGATGCTGCTACATATCAGGTAAAAAATTGGTAGTTGATGGATCATGAACAACTTTTTATACTTTATTGCTTCTGTCATAGATGCTGCTGGGTATCAGGTAAAAATTTGGTCATTGATAGATCATGAAATCATGGTAATATTATCTTGGAAAAATTTTATTGATAGAATACATTCAAAGTTGTGTAGAATTTTCTTAAAGCTAACAGTATTTTGAAAAGTAGATGCAATAATGAAAGGACGTTTATTTTATCATGATTTTTGTAATAAACTATTATAGACCTTGCTATTAAGATAGACTCTGCATACATAGATTGATTAGAATAAACATTGTCATAGATGTTATTTCATTATATGTCAGGTGATTTTATTTTCATACATATTCGCCATTTCCCATGTTAGCGAGGTGGCGTTAAGAGCAGAGGACTGAGCTTGAGGGAAAATCCTCACTTGGCCCCTTTCTCTATTCCTTCTTTTGGAAAAGTACAAAACAGGAGGGGAGGATTTCCAGCCCCCCCCCACTGTCATGTCAGGTGATATTTCACAATATATAGTATTTTGATTTATGTCACACAAGTAGACTTCATACTCAATTGATATATTGTTCTGCAAAACTTTACATAACTAAAATGTATCATTACATATTATCATTTTATTTACAACTTTTTTCATGGAAATTTCTTAACAGTAAGGATTGTACTTCAGAATTCAAGCTTGTATTATAATGTCACATCCATATAACTTGCATTAAATTGGTATTTCAATACCACTTTGAAACAGTGTAATGAAATAGATTTTTAAGGACAAATTCAAACTGATCAAAACTTCAACACTAAGGCCTCTCACTTTTTATCAAACATATGATATTGCCCGAACATACCACTGTACTTTAATGAGTTATGACATTTGTTTTGGTCATGGGTCATACAAGTGTATGCTGCGCTATATAGGAACCAAATGAAATCTTAAAAGATGCATTGCTATATGTGAAAATTGTGGTGCCTTATATTATTTTTTTGCTCAGTGAATGAAGGTATAAGTAATATTTGTGCTGAGTTAACATTCTGTCATGTATTGAGTGTTCTTATAGAATTCTTATATTTGACAGCAGTACCTCACTGATTACATAAAAGTAAATGATGGGGTGCCCTTTATCCAAAGTCCTTGAAGCACTTCCTCCTTACCATGAGTACGTTTTCTTATACAGTAGAAAATTTCGTGAAGTTGAAGTTAATTTCAACCATTTGAGTTTGAAAGAATACCATCCTGATATTCCCTTTGTGTTGTAGAAGGCAGAAAAGATGGAAGTGGGGACCTGGAAACCCTCTTATCCTTGTAATTCATTTTCTGAATTTGAGAACAAGAAAGAGCCACATGAGGAATGTTCATCCCCATCAAAAGCTCAGGTTTGGGTCACTATATGCATTGATGTCCCATAAACAGGATGAGAAGAAAGGAAAGATAGCGACTATGTTTAGGGAGAGAAACCTGGATGATCTGGCTTTGAGTGTATCTAAGTTAGAGTATCAGGGCTTAAACATGCAGTAGGATGTGAGGCATGCATGGGATAGATAAATGCAGTATACTAAGGGCAACATGTTTTCACTGGGCTTAACCAGGGCATAGGAACCAGTCAAGGAAAACCACAGAGAGGTGAGTAGGGCTTGCTTGTGAATAGAGGCTTTTGGTTTTGATGCATTATACATGACAGGTAGAGAACTGATGCGAAGAAATGAGGTCCTTCCACATCTGTTCGTAGCACTACCTTGTTAACAGGGGAAACATCAAACAAGTATGGAAAAAACCCATTTAGAAATGTAAATGCTTAGGACACTGGATGAGCTATATACATTAGGAGTTACTTATGTTTCATTATCTTGTCCCCATCAGGTTACCAACCAGATGAAGATTCTCACAACTGCCATTTTTGCTGTGTTGATCCTTCATAAACGGCTTCGTGGAACACAATGGGTATCACTGGCACTGCTTACAGTGGGTGTTTGTCTTGTTCAGATCTCCTCATCTGATAAGGCATTCAACTCCACCACTACTGTGCAGAATCGTGTTCTAGGTTGTGTTGCTGCAGTAGGTGCCTGCTTCTGCTCTGGTTTTGCTGGCATCTATTTTGAAAAAATATTGAAAGGGTCAGATGTTTCACTCTGGGTCAGGAATGTACAGTTGTCCTTCCTCTCACTGCCATTTGGTTTAATTACATCATTCTTAAATGACTACTCTGCCATCATAAAAAAAGGATTTTTTCATGGTTATGATGCTTATGTATTGTACCTTGTGGCCTTGAATGCCATTGGAGGATTGCTTGTAGCCATGGTTATTAAGTATGCAGACAATATTCTGAAGGGTTTTGTAACATCATTAGCCATTATCATATCCACTGTTTTTTCAGTATTCATGTTTGGTTTTGAAATAACTTCCCAGTTTGTATCTGGTGCAGTTTTAGTGATTGGTTCAGTCTTCCTGTACAGCTATGAGCCTAAGAAACCTACAGCTAACCCCAAGGAAGTATGGGTGTGAATTGTGTGATTCTTTCAAGTACTTCTAGCTTTATTATGCATATGCCAAAGTTCTGTTTACTTTCATATGAAATAATTTACATAACCTTAAACCTCTTTAGTTTACATGACCTTAAACTTCTTCATGGAATGGAAAACCTAAGATGCATAGAAGTGTATGTATTTTGATTATAGGGTAACTTTAGCATTCACAGGAAATTGTGCATATGAAACTTTCATGAGTTTACGTATTGAAGGGGGTAAAAATGGCTTATTGCAAATATTTTGTTTTTTAACTCGAGATATGCATGAGGGCTGGTCACTCTATCATATCATGAACTCTGACAACCTAATCCTTCTTATTGACAGAGTGACACCACATGAAAATTAGGGAACAGGATAAACTGTGTTATTTAATGATGGAACTTGTGCATACATACAGATCTATGTCCAGATGCTATGTTTTGAAATATGATTCCCTGGCTTAATTCAGATTTGTGCCATTATTTTGGTAAAATCCTTGAAAGTGTTCATAAGTTAAAGTGTAAGATAGTACTGATTGAAATGAGAGGCTGCAATGGTCATATCCTTTTGTCATGAAACATTAGAATGTGTCCTTTGGGTCTCTTTTTAAGAACAGAAAGTATAGGCATATGTCTTCAGAGTGATTTACAAATAACATAGAAAGTTTAAACGCTTGTTGATCATTGATGTTACTTAGAAAAAAGCCCTCTTTAATTTCTACACAACAACCTGGAGTCCTGTTGAGAGCTTGTACACAGTGACACTTAACACTAAACTATGAGTAGCTTGTAGTATAATCATTTTTTTTTTTTTTTTTTATTTTGTTGCTGTCTCCCGCGTTTGCGAGGTAGCGCAAGGATAATCATATGATTTGTTTATATTACTTTCCCTCAAAGAAATTGTACCTGATGTCTTCTTATGCAATTTTATTGTGTACGTCAAGCTGTATGTTCCTGTAAAGTCAGTAACTATTTTTGACATTGTGCTGCCAATGAATCCCACAAACCTCATTAGAATCCTCCACCTTGTGATTAGTGAAGCCTTAAAGACCTTGCTAATCACAGAATGATATCATAGAAATAACTTGAATGCCATACTCCTTCTTATAAAACCTGCAGATTTGCTCCTACATGATTAGTTGTCTAGTTTGAAATGCGCTTTTTTTTTTAACAGTTAACAGAGTTTAAATGGGAAATGCTCTTAACCCTGTCAAGTCAGTGCAGCTGGACTCTTACACAGGGAGACCAACTCAGACAAATTATAAGCAAACCTGATGGGCCAGCTGATCAGATCCCTCAAAAACACACACAATGATTTCAAGCCTTTGTCCATCCCTGAACACTAGCAGGAAAAATTCTTTCTTCATAGTACTAGACAGATTAAGATGTAATAGAATGAGCACTATATTTCTAACTGAATAGTACATTCATAGGTTGAAATTTTTTGACGAGCACTATTTTTAACTGAATATTACATTCATGTTATGTTGAGGAAATTTTTCACCTTTACCCATTCAATTTTTTAGATTGTTATGATCTAACAGGCATATGTGATACCTGGCTGTATTCACTTAAAGTATGTACATGTGGTGACCTCTGAAGCTTCTATACCAGTAACCACAGTCTCATTGGCTTGTAGCTTGCCTTTCAGTTGCAGTATTGACACATGAACTTGAGAATTTTTTATTGCTCAACATGTTTCATTGATTCCAGATCTACAATAAGTGTAGGAGTCAGAGGAACTGCAGAATTACCTGGTAATTTGTATATTGTTTTGAGATCTAAGTATGCCCATCATGTAACATGTACGTTAAGGCAAGTTTGCCATAATTCGCATATTTCTCTACTTAGGTATGTGTATTTTGAGGTAGCGCGAATTTTTCTATGTCATCTGTTCATTGTTTGAACCATAGATTACACACATGGGTATTGATTAGAACATTTTGTATAGAAATGGCTTCATTGCTCTTGGGTAGTTAACTTGAAAATAAGTATATTTCATCTGTCTAAAGTTGCAGTGAGGTTGCAGTTCCATGTGAGGTCATATGATAAATCATACATGATTAGTTCCCTCATTAGTAGTTATGGCCAGGTATTATTAGGATTAATTTATAATAAATTGTGTATAAGGATAACTTACAAGAGAGTATTTTACAGGTGAATTGAATAATTGTCATGTTTATGAGACTAGGTTTTTTCAAGAGTTTCTTTGCTTAGGTCACCCACTAGTTTTATATTCCAACCTTCCTTATAGTCTCCAGGCATTCTTGGTTAGACTAGGTCATCATTTATATGAAAGCAATGACAGAGAATACGATGATAGTAATATATTCATTTGATTTGCCATCCATCCGTAAAACACAACTGTGTGATATAGAGTATCAGTTGTGGGGCAGGGGTTAGAATGTAGAATATGTAAAAGTGATACCTCTGACCTGAACTATACTGATTTCGTTAAAAATAATTGTTAGCAGCTGTAGTGTTTCCTTTTCTCAGATGCAATACATTTAGGGAGAGCTTCTTTCTTCAGATTGGCATCACTAGACATATTTACTTTTCTCTTTCTCTTCTACATCTTCAAGAAGTAATGATTTTACTTCATCGCAAAGATATTGCTATTGTGATTACATGATGGTTTTTCATGCTGTTTCATTGTGGAGAGGATTTTAAGAATAGGTATTAGTCACAAAATTCAAGTACAATAGGCTTAGATTAATGATAATGACTGCATTTGTGCCATTCGTAAATAGAGAAGAATTGTTTCATGCTTTCATTCCTGCGATTGTGTCTTCCAGGGTGATCATCCAGTGCCCCATTTTGCTCATTGTGAAGGGGTAGTGAAAATTTCAACACTGTGACTAACAAATTTATTAACAATTTACTTATAGGTGTAGGAAATTAAAACAAAAACTAAAACATGATAATTATTGATGATCTTAGACCACAATCCTCAAACATATACATACTAAACAATGTTCCCAGAATTCACAGGTTCCATAGGTTAACAACACTAAGACATGTTAGTACTTCAGGCCAACTGAATCCACCAACTCTTGTAAGTTCCAATGATATAAGCAGATACCATGAGTTACAACATCATACAGACTTCCAACACAATGGAGACTGTGCTAGGTTCCATACAAATCTCCCAACCAATCAGTGGAGACTTCACCCAGTCTTCTCATGGTCCTGGAGTTATCAGTAAGAGACTGTCAACTGAATTGCACTATGTCTTCACCAAGCCAGTTACTTATGAGACATCATCAAGCTAAAATAACCTTCATCCCAAAAATACACATTAGTTAACTAGTTTTCCTTGGGGCTTTATGACAAGTCTGTAAAGTTTAGGTTTTTATCACTGACAACACAAAATGACCACTTGGAACAGTTATCCAAATTGTTTACCACCTATGTCCTTTATAATCTAACAAATGACACTCAACACTTTTTGCCTAATACTACAACACTAAACGTGAATGTTTTATTACTGAAACTTGCGTAGAACTTTTTGCAAACATAAAAATTCAAGTATAGTAGATAAGGCTGTCTAGCAGGTAAGGAATCTCAAAACAACAGGCTAGTGTTATAACTCTTAACATTCCCATTTACTTGCAGCCTCTGTACTATACATATTCACATGAAGAAGAGGATAAGAGGGAACTTGAAAACACCCTGCTGGATGGAGCCTAGGATGACTTACTGCCTTAAACTTCTGGTGCAATCTCTTTCGATCTGCCTCCTCTCCTCACCAAGGCTTGCTCTCAAATGTTCCTCATTGGCCACTTGTAGCTTTACCCCAGACTTAGTGTGGTTTCGATGGTTGGTGAAACCACTAAAATCCATAAGATGTTTGATTGTTAGTGACCTTGTTACAATGCATTACTGTAAACATTGATATAACTGTAGCTTAATGCATTACACTTCTGCTACATTGTGCCTTTACCAAGTCTTACTTTTACTGCATATTACTGTAACAGAAAATATAATTGCTGGTGCCAACAAGGTGATGCCAGGAACAGATGAAGACAGGCCTTATTTGCCCAGGTCCACAGAAAGCAGAACCCTCTAGCCACAGCAAAGCCCCACACACCTATCCATGGTATTCCCAACTAATTCAAATCCCATGCTTTAGCCTGCTGATGGCATATCAGCCCCTGTTTACCACATCACTATAATTTGCAGTATCCCATGCATGCTTCACACCCTTCTGCATGTTCAGGCCCTGATGATTCAAAATATCATACATTTCATCCTTCCATCTTTACCTTGGCCTTTCCCTGTTATTTGGTCACCATTTCTTATGCATATTTCTTCTTGAGGATTGGTGGAATGCATGCATAGTGCCATTGTACAGAGGCAAAGGAGATAAAGGTGAGTGTTCAAATTACAGAGGTATAAGTGTGTTGAGTATTCCTGGGAAATTATATGGGAGGGTATTGACTGAGAGGGTGAAGGCATGTACAGAACATCAGATTGGGGAAGAGCAGTGTGGTTTCAGAAGTGGTACAGGATGTGTGGATCAGGCGTTTCCTTTGAAGAATATGTATGAGAAATATTTAGAAAAACAAATGGATTTGTATGCAGCATTTATGGATCTGGAGAAGGCATATGATAGAGTCAATAGAGATGCTCTGTGGAAAGTATTAAGGGTATATGGTGTGGGAGGCAAGTTTCTAGAAGCAGTGAAAAGTTTTTATCGAGGATATAAGGCATGTGTATGAGTAGGAAGAAAGGAAAGTGATTGGTTCTCAGTGAATGTCGGTTTGCGGCAGGGGTGTGTGATGTCTCCATGGTTGTTTAATTTGTTTATGGATGGGATTGTCAGGGAGGTGAATGCAAGAGTTTTGGAGAGAGGGGCAAGTATGCAGTCTGTTGTGGATAAAAGGGCTTGGGAAGTGAGTCAGTTGTCGCTGATGATACAGTGCTCGTGGCTGATTCGGGTGAGAAACTGCAGAAGCTGGTGACTGAGTTTGATAAAGTGTGTGAAAGAAGAAAGCTGAGAATAAATGTGAATAAGAGCAAGGTTATTATGTACAGTAGGGTTGAGGGACAAGTCAATTGGGAGGTAAGTTTGAATGGAGAAAAACTGGAGGAAGTGAAGTGTTTTAGATATCTGGTAGTGGATTTGGCATCAAATGGAACCATGGAGGCGGATGTGAGTAACAGGGTGGGAGAGGGGGCAAAAGTTCTGGGAGCATTGAAAAATGTGTGGAAGTCAAGAACATTATCTCGGAAAGCAAGCAAAAATGGGTATGTTTGAAGGAATGGTGGTTCCAACAATGTTATATGGTTGCGAGGCATAGGCTATAGATGGGGTTGTGCAAAGGAAGGTAGATGTGTTGGAAATGAGATGTTTGAGGACAATATGTGATGTGAGGTGGTTCGATCAAGTGAGTAATGAAAGGCCAAGAGAAATGTGTGGTAATAAAATGAGTGTAGTTGAGAGAGCAGAAGAGGATGTATTGAAATGGTTTTGTCACATGGAGAAAGTGAGTGAGGAAAGATTGACAGAGAGGATCTATGTATCAGAGGTGTAAGGAACGACAAGTGGGAGACCAAATTGGAGGTGGAAGGATGGAGTGAAAAAGATTTTGAGTGATCGGTGCCTGAACATGCAGAAGGGTGAAAGGCGTACAAGGAATAGAGTGAATTAGAACAATGTGGTTTACCGGGGTTGACATGCTGTCAATGGATTGAGCCAGGGCATGTGAAGCGTCTGGGGTAAACCATGGAAAGTTTTGTGGGGCCTGGATGTGGAAAGGGAGCTGTGGTTTCAGTGCATTATACATGACAGCTAGAGACTGAATGTGAATGAATGTGGCATTTGTTGTCTTTTCTTAGCGCTACCTCACGCACATGCAGGGGGGAGGAGGATGTCATTTCATGTTTGGCGAGGTGGCAACGGAAATGAATAAAGGCAGCAAGTATGAATTATGTACATGTGTATATATGTATATGTCTGTGTATGTATATATATATATATATATATGTGTATACATTGAAATGTATAGGTATATATATGTGCATGTGTGGACGTGTATGTATATACATGTGTATGTGGGTGGGTTGGGCCATTCTTTCATCTGTTTCCTTGCACTACCTCGCTAACATGGGAGACAGCGACAAAGTATAATAAGTAATAAATAATTTTTTCTTTCTCTTCACTCATCCTTTCTATATGTCCACACCATTTCAGTACACTTTCAGCTCTCCACCATACCTTTTCTTGATACAACATCTCCCTCTTACCTTGTCATTTTTTGTGCCACATATGGTCCTCAAGCAATTCAGTTTCAACACCTCGAGAATCACAGGCTTCTCTCTGATCACCAGTGTGGCTTCTGTTAGGCGAGATCCACAGGTGATATTCCTTCCTATCTTACTAATGTCTGGTCATCATGCCTGAAAGATTTTGGAGAGTCTTATGTAGTTGCCCTTGACATACCTAAGGCATTTGACAGGGTGTATGTAGCATTGGGGCCTCATCTCTAAGCTCTCCTGTGTTGTCTTCCCTCCCTAACTTTACTTCTTCATATCTAGCTTCCTTTCTGGCCGATCTGTCTCTGTGGTTGTTGATGAATCAGTCTCCCCCCCCATTTCTCCATCAACTTTGGTGTCTCTCAAGGTTGTGTCCTGTCCCCCTACACTTTTTCTCCTTTTTTTCAACAATTTCCATTCCTCCAAAAGAAATCTAGTGCACTCATACACTGATGACTCAACACTGCATTTATCCACATCCTTCAATTCTGCTCCCTCTTCTCACTCAATCTGCATCTCATCTTGACACATCTTCTTCAATAAACTCAGACTTGGACAGTATAACTCAGTGGGGTACTCTAAATCTTGTTGAGTCTAATGCCTCCAAGACACAATTTCTACCCATCTCTCAATCGAAAACTCCTCACAACTGTCATCTCACCTTTGAGGTTCTGTAATTCCACCTCGACACGATGAACATACTTGGTATAACTGTCACATTCACTCTTTCTTAGAAACCCCACTTTACGGAAAATAAATAAATCTGCCTTTAAAAAACTTGAGTATTTTTTAGATGCCGAAACTACTACTCTTCTGAACAGTTGCTCTGTTTATACAAGGGATTGATTTGTCCTTGTACTGAGAACTGCTCTCGCATTTGGGGTGGTTCTATCCCTTATCCTTACTTGAAAGAAATTAGTCATAAGCGTTCCAAACTTGACCCCATGCCCTACGCCGCAATGTTGGTTCACCTTCCCTTTTCTAAAGGTATTACTTTGGTTTTTGCTCCTGAGAGCTCGCTGCTTGTGTGCCCCCTTCACTAGCTAGACCACGCAATACTCGGCAAGCGGCTGCGTCAAATGTTTACTGTGTGGCCATTGGTAACTCAAGGGTGGGCTGTCTTAGTACCTGCTTTCCCTACATGTCGAAGCTTTGGAACTCTCTACCTTCTCATGCCTTTACCAATAACCATGACCTGGCACATTTAAGAAGACAGGTCCTTCACTTCAAAAATTCGTAAATACCTCCCTTGTCTCTTTTCTTTTTCCGTTTTTAATTATATATTTCAAGTAAGGCCCGGCCTTGATGTGGGCTTTTGTCCGTGACTGGAGCCTTCTACATGAAAAGAAAGGTAGCCATACTGTTCCATGTTTTTTTGGGTGGGGCCCACGCCTTGCATTAAGCGATCACCTTCAAGATTACTGTACCATCAAACATTCCTGTCTTTTCCACACAGTTGGTTTCCACATACCTCTCAAAGCACCCAGGACCTATGCTTCCTCACCCAATCTGTGTTTCACTTCAGCTATCAAGGTTCCATCATCTGCTGTCCACTCCCAGGTATGAGAAACACCCTAATTCTTTCGGGTTCACTCCATTCAAACACACTCAGGCCGACGTGTTTCTCCCATACTAATCTTAATAAACATGCCCATTAACTCAGCTTCCTCCTATCACACACACACACACACACACACTCTCGGACATCAACTTCTGCAGTTTCTCACTCAAGTGTGCCACTTGGGCCGTATCATCTGCAAACAGCAATTGACTCGTTTCCTAACCCCCACCCCCCCTCCACCACCACCATCTCCAAGTGATTGCAGTCCTGGCCCTCTCTCCTTGCATTTAACTTCCATAAGCAGATTAAACAGCCATGGTGACGTCAAACAGCCTTGACGGAGGCCCATTTTCAGCTGGACTTAATACACGCCTCACTCTTTTGATGAAAACTCGCTGCTTCTGGTAGCTTCCTTCCCAATCTGTATATTCGTAGCTCCTAACACAAAACATCTTTGTCAGTAATATCACACGTTTTCTCCAGACTCATAAATGTCGCATGCATCTGTTTCAATAAGTATTTCTCATACGGATTGGTCAAAGCAAATATCTGATCCATACATCCTCTACCGCAAACGAAGTCTCATTGCTCCTTCCCAATCTCATGCTCTGTGCATACCACCACTCTCACACTTTTTCCATACAACTTACCAGTAATACTTAGCAGATCCATACCTCTGTAATTCGAACATCTCCCCTTGCCTGTGTACTGTACAGGGCACAATACAGGAATTCTTTTAGTTCCTAGTCACTTAACCTTGAGCCATACATAAAATGAATTTCCTGAATAATCAGTGAAGAACACTTACCATCTTCCTTGAAATGTCTGAATTTGATTCCATTCACAACAGAATCACGAGGTTGCACCGCGAGGGAATAGTTACCTTTTGGCGAGGCTGTATGACTGGGAGTAGCGTCTTGTCAAAGAACCCTCCAAAGGCGTCCACATTTCCCTGTTTATGGAAGTAGCGCATCCTTTGGTTGTATGAGCCTCTTGGAAAGAGGTATCGTTAACAGCATAACTCTTGAAATCATGGAGTAATTATATATACATATATCATTATTATTGTTATTCTTTGTCACTGTCTCCCGCGTTAGCGAGGTGGCGTAAGGAAACAGCCGAAAGAATGACCCAACCCACCTACATACACATGTGTATACATAAACGCCCACATACGCACATATACAAACCTATACATCTCAACGTATACATGTATATACACACACAGACATATACATGTATACACATGTACATAATTCTTACTGTCTGCCCTTATTCATTCCTGTCGCCACCCCGCCACACATGAAAATCCCCTCCCCCCGCATGTGCGCGAGGTAGCGCTAGGAAAAGGCAACAAAGGCCACATTCGTTCACACTCAGTCTCTCTGTCATGTATAATGCACCGAAGCCACAGCTCCCTTTCCACATCCAGGCCCCACAAAACTTTCCATGGTTTACCCCAGACGTTTCACATGCCCTGGTTCAATCCATGGAGAGCACGTCGACCCCGGTATATCACATCGTTCCAATTCACTGTATTCCTTACACGCCTTTCACCCTCCTGCATGTTCAGGCCCCGATCGCTCAAAATCTTTTTCACTCCATCTTTCCACCTCCAATTTGGTCTCCCACTTTTCCTCGTTCCCTCCACCTCTGACACATATATCCTCTTTGTCAATTTTTCCTCACTCATTCTCTCCATGTGACCAACCATTTACAAACACCCTCTTCTGCTCTCTCAGCCACATTCTTTTTATTACCACACATCTCTCTTACCCTTTCATTACTTGATCAAACCACCTCACACCATACATTGTCCTCAAACATCTCATTTCCAGCACATCCACCCTCCTCCGCACAACTCTATCTATAGCCCACGCCCCGCAACCATATAACATTTTTGGAACCACTATTCCTTCAAACATACCCATTTTTGCTTTCCAAGATAACGTTCTCGACTTCCACACATTTATCAACGCTCCCAGAACTTTCGCCCCCTACCCCACCATATGATTCACTTCCGCTTCCATGGTTCCATTCGATGCCAAATCCACTCCCAGATATCTAAAACACTTCATTTCCTCCAGTTTTCTTCATTCAAACTTACCTCCCGATTGACTTGTCCCTCAACCCTACTGTACATAATAACCTTGCTCTTATTCACATTTACTCTCAGCTTTCTTTCTCACACTTTACCAAACTCAGTCACAAGCTTCTGCAGTTTCTCACCCGAATCAGCTACCAGGGCTGTATCATCAGCGAACAACAACTGACTCACTTCCCAAGCTCTCTCATCCACAACAGACTGCATACTTGCCCCTCTTTCCAAAACTTGCATTCATCTCCCTAACAACCCCATCCATAAACAAATTAAACAACCATGGAGACATCACTCACCCCTGCCGCAAACCAACATTCACTGAGAACCAATCACTTTCCTCTCTTCTTACACGTGCACGTGCCTTACATCCTCGATAAAAACTTTTCACTGCTTCTAACTACTTACGTCCCACACCATATATTCTTAATACCTTCCACAGAGCATCTCTATCAACTCTAACATATGCCTTCTCCAGATCCATAAATGCTACATACAAATCCATTTGCTCTTCTAAGTATTTCTCACATATATATATATATATATATATATATATATATATATATATATATATATATATATATATATATATATATACATATATATAATCACACACACACACACACGGAGGCTGGATGAGGGTTGGGAGCTGTGGTTTCGGTGCATCACACAACATGACACCTAGAGATTGGATGCTAGTGGATGTGGCCTTTCCCCGTCTCTTCCTGGCACTACCTCGCTAACGAGGGAAAATGTGATTAAGTATATAGAAAAAACATAAAAAGACTCAGGTGATATACATGGGAACGCTTTCAAAGCGGTCAGCTGACATGCACACTAACCAGTTGGGTCATTTTTTAACTAAAAATTGGAATTAGATCTTTTTTTACGAGTGTAAATTAAAAGTCTCGAGAATGGAATAACTCACGATACTAATATTCTAAGGTGTGGAAGGAAGCCTACGATTTAGTGTCCAGGTGCGAAAGGTTAGTATCATATACTGGTATACTATATGCATTTGTAGTTTACAGGTTGCTAATCATCGTATGATCGTATGTATAGTATACCAGGCACAGGTGTTCGCTTACAGGTGGTGTAACAGGGTTGATGATACAGTGCTATACCACACAGGCTGATGAGACCTTACAGTGCTATACCACACAAGCTGATGAGACCTTACAGTGCCATACCACACAGGCTGGAACACTGCCTGATGTCTCTCCTGCTCCGCTTCTGCCAGTGTTATTGTGGCGACGTCATCCCGCCTCCCTGTGTGTGTGTGTGTGTGTGAGGCTCCTGCCAAGCAGGGCCCTCAAGGCGACGGAAGCGGCGCCACCTTTGACCCCCCAAAAGCGTCTTTTTGGCTTCGAGAAGCCAAGAGCTGACCCTTGGGGGTTAGGGGGGGGTTGTGGTGGAAGGGAGTATGACAGTCAAACTGGAAAAAAAGGGAAAAGGTTAATACATTTTTGCAATTTTATTTTTCTTCGTATGAGTAAAGAAATTCTATTTATGTCTAGACACCTCCCAGAACAAATATATTTCACAGTTTCAGATACTTTTTTTTTTCCTCTTATTTGTGTGATTGTAACCTTGAAAAATGGAACTGCTTGCCGGATATGGAAACACTACATTGCCGTCTGAATACCTCAGTCATGCAAGACACAAAACATATAAGCGAGTGATTCTTGAAGACTCACGTGTAAGCCAGTGGTCCCAGAAACGGTTCAGGTACGGCGAAATCCTCCTCGAGACGAACATACGAGGATCAAGGACGTTCAGATCTCTCAACAACTGTCTTGCCATGACGTCATATAACGAGCAACCGATCTGATGATCAAATGGTCTTTAGTTTTATTATTTGTCTACGTTTTGTAGTAAGACGGGTTTCTATCTGTGTACTTACCCATACACATCTTTATCGGAACAAAGAATAAACAATGATTATGAAAATACAAATATATCATTTCCAAGATTATTCTTTATGGTACTCCTACATCTCCAAGGCTGCGTTGCGATCAGCAGCGGGAAATTGATAGGTTCCTTTGGAGTGAAGAGTTCCTTGGCTACACTGTACTCCTTTTCGTCCACTGTCGTTGACACAACCTTGGCGAAAGTGAACTTCTCTCGCGGTGTAACCCATGAAAGCAGAGTCACACACACACACACACACACACACACACACACATATATATATATATATATATATATATATATATATATATATATATATATATATATACACACACATATATTTCGTACCTGATCGCCGTTTCCCGCGTTAGCAAGGTAGCACCAGGATAGTTGAAGAAAGGCCACATTCGCTCACATCCATTCCCTAGCTGTCATATGACATGCACCGAAACCACAGCT
The DNA here is from genome assembly GCF_036320965.1 of Panulirus ornatus. Lineage (NCBI taxonomy): Eukaryota > Metazoa > Arthropoda > Malacostraca > Decapoda > Palinuridae > Panulirus > Panulirus ornatus. Next base: position 24,794,562 of record NC_092253.1, read on the forward strand.
CCCTATCCACATTCAGGCCCCACAGACATTTTCATGGTTACCTCGGACGTTCACATGCCCTATTTCGGTCTACTAACCGAACGTCGACCCCAGTATACCATATCGTTCCAATTTACTCTATCCCGTGCACGCCTTTCATCTCCCTGCATATTGAGGCCCCGATTGATCAAGATCATATATATATATATATATATATATATATATATATATATATATATATATATATATATATATATATATATATATGCTTGTGTGTGTGTTGTTTGAATTCATTAGATTCACACATATGATCAATTCTGAGGTGACAGACGTGAGCACAAACGTACACCCATAACAAGAGGTTGGTAATGATCGTCAATGTTGCCTTTAAAAAAAAATCTGGCGATTCAAGAACACTTTACAGTCGTAAAACCACTAATTTCCTCTGCTGTAAACACTCGGCCAATCGGAGTGGAGATCACGTAAAAAGGCCAGCCAATGGGAAGCGAGGAAAGCGGAAGTTGGCTGCAAATTACCGTGCTTTGTTGTCGGTGGCTCGAGTTTTGGTTGTCATCCCCGGGTCACAGTATCCAGGAGTCACTCTTATGACATTAATTCTGCTAATTTTCTTCTGTCGTCAGGTAATCCCAGTGAGCCATAGCGGTTGGGATTTGGTATCTAAGCGATCATTTTTTTTCCCCGCCCGTCTATTTCCGAAAGAAGGAATGAAAACGTTGGCAACAGATGATTCTGAAACCCAGCGGTGCACAGAGAAACGGGAGGTGCGTGTCGAGTCGTGTGTCGGTCGTGTGCAGAGAGGTAGCGAAGCGTGACGGAGCCGCCCGCAACGCACGCCCTCGTTCGCTCCCGCCTCCCCGCGAGAGACGCTCGCGGCAGACCTTCCTGCACACTACCTGCCTCGTCGCCGCTCCTACCTGGGGCCTTACTCTGACGGAGGCGTTGAAGACTCGCAGAGACGCCGTGTTTGGTAGATGCTAGTAAGGTTCTACGCGCGGTGAGACGCGCGCGGAAAGATTCCACGAGACGTCTAGCGTAATGGCCTGCGTCTGGATCCTAAAGACTATTTAAGACGTTGAGTGGCTGACGTAGGCTTAGATACGCCTGTTTCCTTCTGTGTGACGACGGCTCCGTATGTCTTCGTAGACCTCGAGCTCCTTCACGCCCTCAGAAACGTGCTGAAGACTACGGCAGAGCGCGTTACGACGGACTCCTCCGGGCCATCGGGACTAGGCTTTGGCAATCTTCCCGTCTCCTCGGCAACTAGCAGCGTTTAAGACCACCTCAACGTCTGGCAACTCATACATCATCGACTGCGCGTCTGGCAACCCCGACCGAAGTCCCCTCGGCGCCTAGCAGCCTCAGGAACTACGTTCCCTCGACACGTGGAAACGGGAACGTTCCTTCAGCGCCTGCGAACGAGAACGTTTCTTCGGCGTCTGCGAACAAGAACGTTTTTTCGGCGTCTGTGAACAAGAACGTTTCCCTTGTCGTATCACAACAGGGACGACTCTCAGCGCCTGACATCTCATGATCCCTCATGACAGTACCTCGAGGTTAGTATATAACAACAAACCTCAGGGTTGCTGAAGTTACTATGCCCTTTTGGCCATATGGATCCTGTTGCCATGGTCGACGAATCCTTCTGTAACTAGGGACACTCAAACGTATCTACAGTTATCGTGCGAACGCTGTCCAGAACCAGTTATCATAGTCGTGTTAACGTCACTATAAAGACGCGTGTCCTAGAGTCATGATAATGCTATAATAGCAGGTTATCAGACCCAGTGTTATTGGTAGTCCTTCGAATGATGGCCCCAGCGGCAGTAATTGCTAGACAAGACGCCACGCAAGCTGTGTCAGACGATTATCTTTAGAACGAAGACATGTGACCTTCCTGACGTTAAGAGAAGATAGTGTGACTCAAAGGTTTTTTGAAATATTGAGCAAAACTGATTGAGGAGTGAGGCTTCTGGGGTCATCCCGAGAGAATATTCAACAGTGAAGAATTTTTGGGTATCGCGAGAACTCTTCAGAAGCTAATACCTCCATGAAGAAGTGAGGAATCCTCCAGGTGAAGTAAAGTCTTCAGAAGTAAGAAATCTTCAGAACGATGAGGAATCTTCAGAAGTGAGGAATCTTCAGAAGTGAGGAATCTTCAGAAGTGAGGAATCTTCAGAAGTGAGGAATCTTCAGAAGTGAGGAATCTTCAGAAGTGAGGAATCTTCAGAAGTGAAGAACTTGCAGAAGTAGCGATTTAAAGAATCTTTCGAGCTGAGGAATCTTCAGAGAAGGGGTGGATGTCTTTCTGAAATATTAGGGAATCTTCAGAAGAGGTGAGGGATCTTCAGGAGTGAGAAACCCGTAGAGGAAGTGATGAGAAATCTCCAGAAGTGAGAAAGAAATATTCATATATAAGAAAGCTTAAGATCGGGATAAAAAGCTTTGCAGACAGAGAAGAAATCGTGAGATATGAAAGATCTAGAAGACTAAGCTGGGGCTTCTCAAGCACTCAACAATCGAACATTCTTGAAAATTTACCGAGCAGTGTGACGAAGGAGTGAGGACTGACAAGAAGTAGTGGGGGAGCAAAGATGGGTGTACCACAGGCCAGCGAAGACAAAGTAACTTTACCCAGACCAGTGGTAGAGAGAAGACGGGTAAGTACATTGTCTCCTACAACAGTCAAATTTCATACACACACACACACACACACACACATATATATATATATATATATATATATATATATATATATATATATATATATATATATGAAGAAACTACTCCTTGTGATACAGCTTGGCGAAAAGTGACTCTTCAATCGCGGTGTAAACCCGAACAGGCCGAGTCCGGTAATATGCAGGAGGGTGAAAGGCATGCATGGGATAGAATGCATTGGAACGATGCCGTATACAGGGGGCGACGTTCTATCAATGGACTAAACCAGGGCATATGCAGGTGCCCGAGGAAACCCCGGAAAGGTCTGTAGAGCCTGGCTGGGGTTAGGGGGCTAGAGTTTCGGTGCATTGCACATAACAGGTACAGAATGGACGAGAGCAAATGAGGCCTTTCCTTTGTCTGTGCATAATATATATATATATATATATATATATATATATATATATATATATATATATATATATATATATATATATATATATATATATATATGAATTAGATTAGCTAGTCTCATTATTTGGATATTTTTCTCCCTTCTTGTGTCAACTGATAATGACGTATGATGTGTGGTGAGGGCAAATGCTCTCGAGCTACGTCACGTCAGGATCCAAGTGACAGGGGAACATCTCTTCTCATCATTTCCACATAACCTCGTAATGTGGACGGCCAAGGAGGAAAGACACAATAACCCAACTACTAGTGTCATTTACCCAGCAGTGCCTAACAGTTCAATCACTTAACCTAAATGCCTAAATGGCAGCCGGAGAGGCATTCAGATGGTTACTATACAAATTCTCGGATACAAGTGAATGTATGTTAGTATTGATATTCATGTATGTATATACATTATACATGTATGTATGTATATACAGTATACATGTATGTATGTATACACTATATGTATGTATTACGCTTCAGTGAGATCCCATCCGACGGCTCGTAATGACTCTAAACCCCTCCACTGTGAACACCTTTAGAAAATAACAGACTGTATGATAAGCTCTGCCTTGTGAATGATTTCAACATGCTCTTTCTTTCAACCTTTTGTGAATTACTGCATTTTTCTCTGTTCTTGAAATTTGTCAAAGTTAATCTGATAAATCTTTGAAGCTATTATCATCATTATCATTATTATCATTATCATCATTATTATTACTATCATTACTATTATCATCATTATTGTCATCATTATCATCATGGTTATTATTATTGCACAAAACGGCTTCTTGCGCCTCGCGAGGTAGCGTCAGGAACAAAAACGAGCTCATTTGCATACATCCGCTCTTTATCTCTCATGTATGATGTATCAAAACCAGAGCTCACCATTCACAGTCAAGGCCCACAGGTTATTCGCTTCATATTCCCTGATTCATTTCAGTGACATCCCGTCGCCCCCCGTGTACCACATCGAAGTAAATCATTCTTTCTCATGCACTCTCCTGAATATTCAAGCCCCAGTACTTCAAAGTCTCTTCCACTCCATCCTTCCAGCTTCTTCTAAGTCTCTCCTTCCCCCAACCTCCCTCTTTCTTTTCCCATTTTCTCCATATGTCCATCTCAGCACACCCTGTTACACCTTAGTTTTGCTGCATGTAATACCATACCTTTCTCTTACCCTTCCCAACCTTAAATGATCACCCCTCACCTCACTCAGTGTCTCCAGGCGCTTCATACCCAACATTTCCACTTTCTTCCATTCTTTTCATTAGGGGGTCAAGAACTGCATCCGTTCAGCACAGTAGACAACGACAAGACCTTCAACCATAATCAAAGTTTTGCCCTGAGAGAGAGTGACCTCTCCTTCCATGCACTCCTTCGTGCACTCAGGACCCTAGTTTCCTTTTTCATCTTATAAATCACTTCAGCTGTATGGTTCCATCCGTTGCCAAGTCCACTCAGAGGTGGATTAGCATTCCTTTTCTTCTACTTCATCCACGTTCTAATTTGCTCTCATGCCTTCTCGTCTCCTCCCCTGATGCGCCTCATTATCTTACTCTTGCTGATATTCACGGTCACACTCGCCCAGATTCAGTCATCTCCTTCTGTACTGTCTGTCTGCAGCTGCCGCCAAGAACCATATCTTCCGCAAACAGAATCTAATTCACCTCCAATGCCTCCCCACGCCCAACATACCGTAAACCCAATGATCCTTTGCTCTAAGAACCACCCCATCCCATAAACAGATTAAACAACCATGGTGATATCATACACCCTTGACGTACAACACCCTTCACCGAGAACCACTCATCCTTTCTTCTTAACCGCACACTTCATTCGCTAAGACTTTACTGCATTTGGTAACTTTCCATTGGCCCACTGCATTTGACGCACCTTCCACAAGGCCTCTCTCTATCGCCTCTTTCGAACCCTTTCTCCAGATCCACCAATACCACTTGCAGGTTCTCTTTAAGTATTTCTCATAAATACTTCATAGGAAATACATTATACACACACCTTATACCCCTTCTGAAGCCTCACTGCTTCTCCCCAGTCTGATGTTCTGTGTATGCCATCACCTTCTAATGTATGTGACTATCGTGCCTCTGCAATTCGACCATTCAACATTGCACTACACATCTATTCTGCTGGTCTTCGGGCCAAATAACCTCACAACATCAGACAATCCAAAGACCCTATTTGTAGAGTCCCAGCTGCTTATCAAATTATTATTATTATCATCATTATTATTATTATTATTATTATCATTATTATTATTATTATTATTATTATCACTATTATTGTTATCATCAACATCTTATTATGGCTTGGGTATTGCTTACATGGAGAGAACCTGGAAGGGGTTCATTGCTTTGGATGCCTTGGAGTGGACATAACAGTGAGGATCTGAGATGAACCCTGGGTAAGATGAGGATCAAGGATCTTGGATGAATCAACTGGGACGAGTGTGGAGGGGAGATGTAGGTGTATTTTGAGGTTGGAATGGATCTGTTTTCTGGCTCTTGTGGTCCCGAGTGTGTTGTGTGGCTTTGGGTCTTGAGTCCTGACTGCGAGGAAGCAGAGAAGAGTGATGTGTTGGAGGTAGAATGCCTGGAAAGGATGTGGCGTGAGGCTAGGTTGTACTGATGTGGTTCGTACGTAGAGAGGATGAGTGAAGAGAGACCGATAATGAGGATCTTACATTGCAGTAGTGAAGGAAATAAGGGAAAGGGAAAACTGAGAAGGAGATGGAGAGATGGAGTGAAAGAAGCTTCATATTGCCGTAGCCTGAACACTCAGGATGGTGAAAGACGTTTATGGGATGGAATAAACTGAAGCAAGATGGTATATGGGGGTTGACGTGCCACTGGTGGTGTTTGATTTAGGGCATTGGCATAGGAAGCGATTAGGAGAATCCAGTGAGTTGGTCTGTAGGGTTTGGCTGCTAATTTGGGATCTGGTTCCGTTGCATCCCTTAGGAAGATGTGATAGAATGCGACCATTATTTTGTCTGTTCCTGGTACAACCTCTCCTCTGTAGACAGTGGAGAAAGAAGGTGACTGAGAGACGCGGGAGAAAGTCACTGGAAAACCTACCCTCCTGCATCATCATTTTCCATAAGAAAGAACACCATTTCTATCATCTATTATGATTATCATTTTTATGTTCATTATTACTAACGATGATTATGATCATATGATTATCACTATCATCATTGCTATCATTTACACACACACACATACACACGCACACACACACACACACACACACACACTCGCCTTGTGTTGTGGTATAAAGACATTCAGAACGCGATGTTTCTCGTTCCAGATCAGGAAACCCATCATGGAAAAGAAACGTCGTGACCGAATCAACAGCTGTCTGGACGAGCTCTCCTCTCTCCTGGCCGAGGAGCGGCTGGTCGATGGAGAGGAAGGAAAAGCCACCAAGCTGGAGAAGGCTGATATTCTGGAACAGACGGTGAGGTTCTGGCAGGGCGTCAGGAACACCAGCGAACAGGGAGAGGAAATGGAGACGCTTGTGGCAGAGCCTGATGAAAGCAGTTACCTCACAGGCTACAAGCAGTGTATACGGGTGGTGGACGACCTCCTGAGCACATGTCAGGAGTCCGGCACCGAGACTCTGCGGCAGGGCCTTCTGCAGCACTTGTCCTCGTGTGTTCAGGAGTTAACTCCACCTCCCTCAGCGTCAGACGCCACTGAAAGTGACATTCAAGGACCTAAAACTGTTACAACACCGACTCCATCAGGCGTTGAGCAAGAGGATAAACCTCCTCCAGCGTCTTCCCAGTGTCTCACCCTCGTTCCTGCACGACTTCCGGACGGCGCCTTGGCACTACTCCTTCAGGAAGGTTCTGAGGGTAAACATGCTATGAAAGACGAAGGCCAGCAGCACACACCCACCAGCAGTGAACCAGACTCTTCGTCGACGACCTCTTCAGCCTCCACTGTGCCTCAGAGGGACCACGAGAGGTCCCAGCAGCTCATCAAGGTTAAGGTCACTCAGGAGCTCCTGTCCCCCGTGCCTTCCACAAGAGCACCCCATCAGGCAACTAATCCAGCAGACCCGCAGGTCTCGCCGCCGAGCCGTACAACAGCTAACAGGGAAAACAATAGAGAGGCGTCTGGACATGACGGTGGAGGGAACACTGGAGCAGTGAAGGCACCGGATGCCATTGGAGTTTCTGTGGACTATATTCTGACAGAAACGCGAGAGGAGGAGGTAGAAGAAGTAGAGATGAAGGAAGAGGAGGAGACTGAGAAAGAGGAGGAGGAGGAGGGAGAGACGCCTATGGATCTGTGCATCGATCGTGTGTGGAGGCCTTGGTGAAGAAACTGTGACGTCATCAGACCCACAGGCCACAATATGAAACTCTCAGTTTTGCCAGACTTTTGTTGCTATATGCATGATATAGAAGTGTTACCAGACTCCGCTTGCATTGGGTTAAACCTCGGGGGAAAAGTTACCCCCGGACCAATTTCTATGAAAGACCCCTGGGTCATTGCAGCCCAAGGTTGCGCCACTCCCAGTAGCAGTGAGACGTAGACCAATTTTTGAGTGTGAAGTTCTCTGACGAGACTTTACTCCCAACGAAACAGCCTCACCTTAGGTGACTTTTCATGCTCAGGATGCAACCTTGAGGAACTGGAGTCCTGTAACACCTCTCTCTCTCTCTCTCTCTTTCTCTCTCTCTCTCTCTCTCTCTCTCTCTCTCTCTCTCTCTCTCTCTCTCTCTCTATTTATATATATATACATATATATATATATATATATATATATATATATATATATATATATATATATATATATATATATATATACTAAGGTTAGATATAAGATTTGAATATTTGCAAAAAAAACATTTCACAGTGATATAGCAATTTGTAATAAAAAAGAACATTGATAATGATTTATTAATTTCCCCTGACAAACTTCAAGTGTTTCCTGAAGGAGTAAAATCTACATTTCTTACACGAGTTTTTGGTCCATCAAATTCGTCTGACAAGAAGTCAGTTTTCCGAAAATATGTAAAAGTTTACAGAAGAACCAATGGCCTCAAAGTTTCAGAGACTCTCTTTGGTACAGATGAACGTTGGGAACATATATGATGCTATAGGGATTCAAGCAATCATATATTCAGGAAATTATCCCCGGCGGTAGGGGAGAAAGAATACCGCCCACCTATTCCCTGCGCGTCGTAGAAGGCGACTACGCAGGGTGGGAACAGTGGGGTGGCTGGAAATCCTCCCCTCCTTTGTTACAAGAGAAGGAACAGAGCAAAGAGCCAAGTGAGTACTTCTCTCTCTAAGGCTCAGTCAAGTATTCTTGACGCTACCTCTCTCACACGGAAAATGGCGTGTGAGAAATGTAAGACTTTACTCCTTCTTCCAAATGTCCCCTCCACAAACGCCCGCCAGCGGTAGGTAATCAGAAGCGTCGTGTGTGTGGACAAGGTCATGAGTCATGAGGGTGGAACTTCCCATCCTCATCAGGAGAGACGCAGGGACACAACACCTCCTCCTCCTCCTCCTCCTCCTCCTCCTCCTCCTCCTCCTCTTCCCCCTCCCCCTCCCCCTCGTCCTGCCCTCCCACCCACACCTCACTTGTTGACAGATCCCTCGTGAATCATTGTGGTTGAGTGTTTTTTGTTTTGTTTTTTATACTCCTTCCCCGCAAAGGAATCAGCGTGAAATGGAACAGATCCGTAGCTTATATGTTTGTGTTTCTGTTATCAGTGGTCATCTGTGGGCCAATGGTTACAATAAATGTCTTAGATTATCTATTGATCAGTAAATAAATGTCTTTTAACGATGTTTATCCTATAGATGCAAATGACACAGAAAGGCGTCGCTAATGTGCTACGTATTACATTAAACTGTTAGATTACTTTTATTGTATTTGTATCATAGAGGAAAGACGAGGGGAGGCTGTGCCCTCCTTCCACTATAGTTTACGATGCCTGATGATAGTGGTAGAAATGATAGTGATGGTTGTGGGTGTAGCAGCAGCGTGGCGTTCGAACTAGCAGTTGTAGGCATGATAATAGAGGTGCTTGTAGCAAGTACAAGAAAAGTAACATCGACAACAACAGCAGCAACAAGAGCTGTAAGAGTAACACAGCCTCGGTAGCAACAGTAATAACGCCAGCAACATCGAAAGAATCTGCCACAGCAGCAGTAGTAACAGCAGCAACCTCAGTAGCAACAGGAGTAACACTTGCAACATGATCCTTCACAGCAGCAGTAACAGTAACAGCAACAGTAACAACAGCATAAACAGTATAAACCACAACATAGATAACAGAAACACTAGAAACGCCTAAAATGCGCGAGCGAATGTTGTATGTCTCCCTCCACACTCTCACTTAGCATCATGTCAACAACCGCATCATCACTACACCCTAATTAAACCAAAAATTCACACCAAAGGCCTTGATCTGACTTTTGTAGGCTCCAACTTCACTAAATCCTCATTTTCATTACATTCCCATCTTCAGTACACCTGTATATTCAGCACCCCCTTACGGGTCATGTCAAAATCATCTTCACTACATCATCATCATCATCTTCACTATGTCTCATCACCAACACCGCCGGCCTTCAGTGAACACGAGTTTGATCTGATTACAGGTCAGTTAAAAACACAAGAAGAAGAAGAAGAAGAAGAAGAAGAAAATAGAAGAAAGAAAGAAAAAGAAAGAAAGAAAGAAAGATCAGTGGAAGCAACGTCGTCAACGCCATCAACTCTACCAGCAGCTCAATCATCAACGCCAGCAGTACGACCATCATCAACGCCATCAGTACCATCATCTTTCGTCAACATCATCAGCAATACCATCCAACACCACCATCAATGATACTGATAACATCAACACCCTCATTCATCAATACCATCATCCTCCTCCTCACAACATCAACTCCAACAACATCAAGACCTACAACATCACACTAACATCATCATCAATAACACCAGTAGCATCATTATCACGCCATCACTACTATCACCAACACTCGTAACATCGTCATCAACATCAGAAGCAGTGCCATCATTAAAAACTGGCACCAACATCAACACCAACACCAACATTACCATCAACATCAACGCAAGCGTTCGTAGCGACACCGTCTTCAGCAACAGTAGCGTCATCATCATCAACCGCGGCAGCATCATCAACGTCAGAAACAACATCATCAACATCATGATAACCAGCATCAACAACACTCTCATCAACAACAGCAGCAACATCGCCAACAGAAACACTTGAGACACCATCATCAACATCATCAGCAACACTAGCAGCACTAACATCAACATCATCAGCATCACTAGCAACAGCACTAACATCAACATCATCAACATCATCAGCAACACTAGCAGCACCACCACCATCAACATCATCATCATCATCAGCAACACTAGCACCAGCACTAACATCAACATCATCAAAATCATCAGCAACACTAGCACCAGCACTAACATCAACATCATCAACATCATCAGCAACACTAGCACCAGCACTAACATTAACATCATCAACATCATCAGCAACACTAGCATCAGCACTAACATCAACATCATCAACATCATCAGCAACACTAGCACCAGCACTAACATCAACATCATCAACATCATCAGCAACACTAGCACCAGCACTAACATCAACATCATCAACATCATCAGCAACACTAGCACCAGCACTAACATCAACATCATCAACATCATCAGCAACACTAGCACCAGCACTAACATCAACATCATCAACATCATCAGCAACACTAGCACCAGCACTAACATCAACATCATCAACATCATCAGCAACACTAGCACCAGCACTAACATCAACATCATCAACATCATCAGCAACACTAGCACCAGCACTAACATCAACATCATCAACATCATCAGCAACACTAGCACCAGCACTAACATCAACATCATCAACATCATCAGCAACACTAGCACCAGCACTAACATCAACATCATCAACATCATCAGCAACACTAGCACCAGCACTAACATTAACATCATCAACATCATCAGCAACACTAGCACCAGCACTAACATTAACATCATCAACATCATCAGCAACACTAGCACCAGCACTAACATCAACATCATCAACATCATCAGCAACACTAGCACCAGCACTAACATCAACATCATCAACATCATCAGCAACACTAGCACCAGCACTAACATCAACATCATCAACATCATCAGCAACACTAGCACCAGCACTAACATTAACATCATCATCATCAGCAACACTAGCACCAGCACTAACATCAACATCATCAACATCATCAGCAACACTAGCACCAGCACTAACATCAACATCATCAACATCATCAGCAACACTAGCACCAGCACTAACATCAACATCATCAACATCATCAGCAACACTAGCACCAGCACTAACATCAACATCATCAACATCATCAGCAACACTAGCACCAGCACTAACATCAACATCATCAACATCATCAGCAACACTAGCACCAGCACTAACATTAACATCATCATCATCAGCAACACTAGCACCAGCACTAGCATCAACATCATCAACATCATCAGCAACACTAGCACCAGCACTAACATTAACATCATCAACATCATCAGCAACACTAGCACCAGCACTAACATCAACATCATCAACATCATCAGCAACACTAGCACCAGCACTAACATCAACATCATCAACATCATCAGCAACACTAGCACCAGCACTAACATCAACATCATCAACATCATCAGCAACACTAGCACCAGCACTAACATCAACATCATCAACATCATCAGCAACACTAGCACCAGCACTAACATCAACATCATCAACATCATCAGCAACACTAGCACCAGCACTAACATTAACATCATCATCATCAGCAACACTAGCACCAGCACTAACATCAACATCATCAACATCATCAGCAACACTAGCACCAGCACTAACATCAACATCATCAACATCATCAGCAACACTAGCACCAGCACTAACATCAACATCATCAACATCATCAGCAACACTAGCACCAGCACTAACATCAACATCATCAACATCATCAGCAACACTAGCACCAGCACTAACATCAACATCATCAACATCATCAGCAACACTAGCACCAGCACTAACATCAACATCACCAACACCAGTAACAGCACCATCAACATCAGGAACACCATCATCAACGCCAGATACACCATCAACAACATCAACAATAATGCCAACATCAACGGGAGAGGGATGTACAGTCTTCAACGTCAACTGCACCATTAACATCAGCAGCGCCGTCATCAACATCAGCTGCATCACCATCGCCATCAACATCAATAACATCATCATGGACACGGTCATCACCATCTCATCAACACACGAAGCAACACCACAATAACATCATCAACAACACCATGATCAGACAACAGTGGCACCACCACCTACAATACCACTACCTACAATACCATCATCACTAACACCTCCAACAACACCACCCTCAACACCTCCAACAACACCACCCTCAATATCTCCAACAATACCACCCTCAACACCTCCAACAACACCACCCTCAACACCTCCAACAACACCACCCTCAACACCTCCAACAACACCACCCTCAACACCTCCAACAATACCACCCTCAACACCTCCAACAACACCACCCTCAACACCTCCAACAACACCACCCTCAACACCTCCAACAATACCACCCTCAACACCTCCAACAACACCACCCTCAATATCTCCAACAACACCACCCTCAAAACCTCCAACACCGCCAGTAACACTAGAAACACTAGCATCACCATCATCATCAATCGCGAAACCACCACCATCATCAATACCACAGAGAGTGATAACATCAACATCAGTAGCAACGTCATCAACACCAGAAACATCATTAATAGTGACAAAACCAGCAGGAGTATCGACATTAACACTATCATCAACACTGCGAGCAACGTCATCAACACTAGCATTAAAGCCAGGTGTAGAGACATCAACAACATCATCAACACCAGCACCAACATACATCATCAACAACATCATCAACGCCAGCAACAACATCATCAACACCAGCACCAACATACATCATCAACATCATCATCAACGCCAGCAACATCGTCATCAACACCAGCACCAACAAACATCATTATGATCATCCACATCATCAACGCCATAATAAACAGCTACACCATCATCAACACCTGCAGTACAGTTATCATCATCAATACCAGCAGTGCCATCATCAACACCACACCGGCAGCAGGAGGCCAGGATGTGCAGCGAGCGGCCCGCCTCCACGTCACCACCAGACGTGTACCTCACACCGCACGGTGGAGTGTGACAGGGTGAGCATTACCAGCGTGTGTTGCTCCCACCATTACCCTGCTGGAGCGTGCAGCGCGCGTGCTGGGGGGGAAGGGGGTGAGTGAGGCAAGGTGAGGGTGGAGCGCGTGCAGAGAGTGTGTGTGTGTGGGAGAACGATGGAAGAGTGTGGGACACGTGCGGGCAGGTGGAACGGTGAAATGGTAATCACCGCCCATGTGGGAGGGGATGGGAAAGTGTCAGGACTCACAAGTAGGAGGAGGATGGGTGGAGGAGGCAATCGTTCCTGGAATGGAAAAACCCGAGCAAAAGACTGTACGAACACTAACATCGCCACGATCCTCACTCCCTGGTTCTTCCCGGGCGTGGGTTTCTGTGCAACAGTGGACGGATCTGTGCTCCTACCTGGAGCAGCACAGAAACGACGGTAGAAGCAGTTAGTCGCATCATCATCGCCATCTACAGCGACACAGACAAAAGCGACGACGCGAATAGGGAGTGTAGAAACGTGGGAGATCTGCTGCCAGCAGGGGCGTGGGAGATGGACGGCCTATAGCAACAGTGACAGAAGCAGTAGATCTGCTGCCAGCAGGGGCGTCAGCTATGGACGGCCTGTAGCAGCAGTGACAGAAGCAGTAGTAGATCTGCTACCAGCTGGAGAAACACCACGACCCACCCGCATCCTCTGCTACACCAGAATAACAAAGCTACAGTATTGTCTGCTTAACAAGTTGTGTTCGAAAGAATTAAACTCTGCGAGATCCGTTGTTTCTTCCTGTAAGTGAAAGTATACAAAGCTACTGTGAAACAAACATCACTCAGCTCCTCCACTTATGTAGATGTGGGGGAAGACATTTTCTTTCTGTTTCTCAGACTCGTATCAAAACGCGATCTCCTGCTTTTTCATTTTCTTTAGCAGTGTTGTAGATTCTAAATAAACGTGACATTATTTCTTTTCTACTTTCATTATATTCTCTTAATGGGTTTTGATAATCTAGCTTGAAGTAAGATCAAAAGCTCGCTTATCTCTACGTTCATTCAAAGATTACATCTAAATCCTCCAACATTTTCAAAATCAGTATTCAAAATCTACTTCTTCGTCAGTGTCATGATAGACAGATAGGCGAGTGCATTGAAAAAATGTCGGTAATCTATGAAGAAGAGTCCATTAAGTTCTCTCATCGTTTCATTGCTGAGCACAAAGCCCTTATACTATGAGTCCATATCCATTCATGCTTTAATATGGAGTCCATTTCTCTACTTGTCTTTACTTAAAACTATATCCCTCTGAGGCGTGAAATGTAAGGCCAGGACGACCTACTTTTAGACTGGATGGTGAGGAGCTCATCCTCATGGTCAGCACACGGCGTCACACGACCGTACCTTACTGGCAGTGAAAACTGAACTTGACATAAAACTTGACCAAAGTGTGAGCGCTCGGACGCAGCCATGTACGCGCATGCGGACGCGAAGACCCGGAGAAGCAGAACCGTTCTTCCCTTACTTCGCAGTGGCGAATTAAGGACAAATATTCAGGTATCTGGTTTGCGTCGAAATTATATTAATGAGAGTGATACTTGACCACCTCAGTCCCTCTGTCCACAAGGTTGAGGGTTTGTGAGGGTGGCGCGTAGGTGAAGGATGGAACAGGAGAGCGGAGTGTAGGTGGGGGAATTGCCGAGTAGACAGGGGGATGAGTGTAGATGATGGAGTAGGAGGCTACGGGTAGAGATGATGGAGTGATGTATTTAGGATGGAGATGGAGGATGGAGTGAGGGACAGAGCGTGGGAGTTGAGTGGAAAAAGGAGAATGATGAAGGTTAGAGAGAGAGGAAGATGAGAGGGAGGAAAAAAAAGAAATGGGAAGTTCAGTTGAGAAGATTGGAGGAACTGGGGAGGAGAAGGAAATCCCCTCCGGCTGGGGATCAGGGGTTCTCTCACAGCCTCAGGCTTGGCCCCTTGGGGAACTCCCTCTGGCCTTCACCGTGTGTGTGTGTGTGTGTGTGTGTGTGTGTGTGTGTGTGTGTGTGTGTGTGTATTTGTCTCTGATCACGTCAGAATTTCCGGCCTTCTGGGGGGCTGCTCCCTCCCTCCCCCCCAGCAGGAGCCAATCCACCCGTGGTCATGGTCTGGCCAGGCGACCGCAGACGCCGCCCAGCACACCAGCAAGATGGCCCTTGGTGGTCACGGAGGTCTGTCTCCCCTTAATAAACTCCAGGGACTCCCCGACCACACTCTCGCCTCGATCTTATTGACTGAGGGTGAGGGACAGTGTTGTACCGTGAGGTGTTCCCTCCTGACGAAGGTACATGTGCTCCTCAGCGTCTGAGAGGTTCACCCTTACAAATCTTCAGTGTACATAGTCGTATATTTCTTACTGACTTCGGGTCGAAATGAGTCGACATCTCCAACAAAGCTGTCGTACAATATCTGTGATAGTTGTATGATAATTAGGTAAATATATCATTAAACAAGACGCTTTTAAGAGGAGAAAGATATGTACGATGGTAATGAATATTGAAAATTCATATGATAGAACTGGATATGTTGATCATATAGCACTCGCTGAACTATAGTCATATACGTGTTAACAGCGCAAGGAAACAGATGAGGAATGACCCAACCCACCCACATACACACATATACATGCCTATACATTTCAACGTATACATACACATACATACATAGACATATACATATATGCAAATGTGCATATCTATACTTGCTGCCTTCATCCATTTCGTCGCCACCTCGCCACACGCGAGATAACATTCCACCAGCCTCCTCAAGTTAAAAGTCACCTTAGGGAAGGCAGTATCACTGGATCACTGGGAGTACAGTCTCGTCAAAGAACCTACTCCATAGAAGTCCACATTTATCTGCTACTGAAAGTGGCGCACGAGGCCTCTGGAAAGGATCCCGGGCTACACCGAAACTAAAGCCTCATAACCAAAGCCAAATCCCATAGACGTCTCTATGGTTTTCTTGTGGCCGTCAAAACGCAGTTTCTTTCTATATCTTTATCAGTCATTCGTTTCCCTCTGTTCAGTTTCACAAGTTAACCCTGTGGTAATGATAACTTCACAAGTCAACCCTGTGATAATGATAACTTCACAAGTTACCCTGTGGTAATGATAACTTCACAGATCAACCCTGTGGTAATGATAACTTTACAAGTCAACCCTGTGGTAATGATAACTTTACAAGTTACCCTGTGGTAATGATAACTTCACAGGTCAACCCTGTGGTAATATAAACATATTTGGCGTTTCATATCTACAAAGGTTTTATACTCCCTTGTATGAAGAATTTCTCACACATTTGGGTCGTCTGTTCCTACATCTTATCATTAACCATAGTGGCATTAAAACCCTCCAGTCATCAACCATCCTTTGCTGTACACCTCAAGGCTGATATTGTACCTTCAAACACTGCCCATCTTTCGCTCCCTACAGACAGTTGACCTCTCTTTCCAAACACTTCTCAGTGCACCCAGGACCTTAACCCCCTTACCCACCCTATGGCGAACCTCACCTTCCTCGGTTCCATCAGCTGCCATATTCACCTTCGAGTAACTTGATCATGAATATCGTACTCACATAAAATCCTCACAACATAACGTAAGATTGTCGACTTCAGGTGACATTTACAGATCAAACAAGAGTGTTTCAAGGGAATCTCCTGAAGGCACGAGATGCCAGAACTATGAAATGCATCCTTCACTCCTGAACAACATGAAGTCTATTGTTGAATAAAAGAGAATCATAGAGATCGAGTCCTGATGAGGACACCAGCAGTCGAGAAGTCTCCCTCAGATTCCCCCCAAAAGACAAAGAAATGAGTGACGGAGTCGGGAAACGGACGGAGACGTCCTTGATAGCGTGGCGTGCGTGGTTCTGCCTCCTCCTGGACAACACAGCACCAACCACCCCAGCCACCACCTGATGGGGAGCTTCCGGCCAGGGAAGGTGTCGCAGGAACGATCGGAAAGGGAGGGAGGGGGGAGAGATGAGTGAGAGAGAGAGAGAGAGAGAGAGAGAGAGAGAGAGAGAGAGAGAGAGAGAGAGAGAGAGAGAGAGAATCAAGGATGGTTTGACGAGTTGGTTTGACAGTGAGATTGGCCTCAAAGTGGTAACCTAACCTAACCCGCAATTAAATGATCTCGACAGAGGAGCTCAAGTTATCAGATGGTAATGATCCAAACGCAGATAAGAGAAGGGAACATCGGCTAAGTCTTGAAGCATAAACAGGGAGAGGAGAGAAGTGGACGAAGGGGAGAAGAGGAGAGAGGAGGTGTGGGGGAAAGAAATGAGGCCTTTAGAAGGAATACTACACAGCGCCATCATTGCCAACACAATATGAGAAAGAATCTTCCAAAACCCCAGCAGGTAATACGATGTAACATCAGGCTGGAGATGATGATGATGTCTGGTCACAGTTAGACCACCGACAACACAAGGAACGTCATCAAAATCTTCCAGATGAAGCAAGTCAATATATATACATCATCGACAAGAACACAAAGCGCAGGAACGGTTTTGTTCTCCGAACTGTTGTGGTCTGCGTGTGTGTGTGTTGTGTGTGTGTGTGTGTGGTTCGTGTGTGTGTGTGTGTGTGTGTGTGTGTGTGTGTGCGTGTGTGTGTGTGTTTGTGGTTCGTGTGTGTGTGTGTGTGTGTGTGTGTGTGTGTGTGTGTGTTTGTGGTTCGGGTGTGTGTGTGTGTGTGTGTGTGTGACTTTTGTGATTAATATCAAGGAAAAGCATCTTTTTCAAAGCACGAAGACAAATAATCAGTGCCAAACTTTCACAAAGTACGAAGGTAAATAATTAATGTGCAGGTACATACGCTGACGTTATTTCTCATCCTCCTAACACAAGTGGCACAGTTTGCTTCATTCTAATTCGTAGTTGCTCATGAGAGGTCGTGTACTTCGTGCACAGGGTCACCTACCTCCGACAGCCGAACGAGAGACAAGAATATCGAAGTGATAACTAAATAACGAGATAACGAGAGACAAGAGATATCGAAGTGATAACTAAATAACGAGATAACGAGACCAAAAACACTATGTCAACAAGAGATAGCGAGACATGTCAGCTGCATAACGAGGTAGCAGATGAACAAGTTAGCGAGATAGTGAGGTAGCAGATAAAAAAAATAGCGAGATAATGAGTAATTCGTGTCGAGATAGAGAGCAATCTAGTGAAACGAAAGGATAACGAATGCATGAGTGAGATATATCGAGATTACGAAAGTGAATGATTAAGGTACATTAAGAGACAAGATAGCATGATAAGAAGAGATCAAGATAATGGTCAGGTAACGAGGAGACAGACGGAGAGATAGTGATGGCGGTGGAGCGAGATGTGGTAGTAATCAGACAGTACTTCAGAGAGATGTGGTAACAGAGAGACAACATTAGATATGCGAAATACACAGAGGAGATGTAGCTGAGACAAGTGGAGGAATTGGGCTAAATGATGGTGTGAGTAAAGGGCGGGAAAGAGCAGGATGTTGAGAGGAAAGAGACAGCGAGATAAAGGAATCCTCAAATGCCCTAGCTAGCGAGACAACGAGAATGTGAACGCCCTAGCTAGGGAGATAAGGAGATCCTCAGCATCCTAGCGAGGAGATAACGATTTTAGTTAGGGAGATAAGGATTTTCTCAACGCCCTAGCCCAAGAGATAAGGAGATCTGCAGGACTTAAGCGTGCGAGACAACGAGACCTTCAGTTCACGAGGCAGAGACAACGAGACCTTCAATACACGAGCCAGCGAGACACACAACGAGACCTTTAATACACGACCCAGCGAGACACACAACGAGACCTTCAATACATGGACCAGCGAGACAGACAACGAGACTTTCATTACACGAGCCAGAGAGGCAACGAGACCTTCAGTACACGAGCCAGCGAGACAGACAACGAGACCTTCATTACACGAGCCAGAGAGACAACGAGACCTTCAATACATGGACCAGCGAGACAGACAACGAGACCTTCAATACATGGACCAGCGAGACAGACAACGAGACCTTCAACGCGTCAGGTCTCGCTGGTTCTGATCGCACGGCGGAGAACACTGGCTTAGAGACGACGGATGTTGAACGGCCGGAAGTGTGGAGATGTTTGACCCTCCCGCGTCCTCTCTCTCTCTCTCTCTCTCTCTCTCTCTCTCTCTCTCTCTCTCTCCGCAGCGCACAAGCGGTAATAGCAGAGAAATGACTCGAGGGACCGCATTGCATCACAGGGGAGGCTGTTACACAATGACGGTCTCTCTTTTGACTGTACTGCTGAGGGAGAGAGAGAGAGAGAGAGAGAGAGAGAGAGAGAGAGAGAGAGAGTATACTTGTACCACGAGATTTTCCTATGACGCAGATTCTGCGCACGTAAAGGGAGGCAGACAGACAGACAGACAGACAGACAGACAGACAGACAGACAGACAGACAGACAGACAGACAGACAGACAAAAACATGTGTAAGAAGAATGGTGGAGATACAGACAGACAGACAGAAAACGGTATGTAAACAGAAAGAAAGATAGAGAAAGAGGAGATAACTTACAGGCAACAGAGGCACTTGGAAGAAATCTTAAACATTTATTTTCATAACATCGAATAAATCATCCTGGGTGTGGGTAGTGATGTGGGCGGCGTGGGTGGTGGTTTTGTGGGCGGCATGGGCGGGAAGAGCAGCGGGCGGGGGAGTCTCTGGTGTGTGGGGAGGGGGAGGGTGGATGGGGTCAGGGAGGGCGCTGGACGTTGGGGGTAAGACCCAGTTAAGCCACGGGTGGGGTAGGGGCGGGCGGAGCAAGGGGGGGAGGGGGTAGTAACTGCAGGTGCAATAATCCTCGAGCAGCCCCAGGGGGCGCGGGGACAGCTCCTCCGCCCCGCCCCGGCCCTCGGGGGAGAGGAAGAACACTGGGGAGGGGTGAGGAGGGAGGAAGAAGGAGGAGGTGGAGGTGGGTGTTAGTAGGGGTGTGGGGTGTGGGGGGAGAGAGAGGATGACAGGTGGAAGACTAGAGAAAAAGATGGAAGGGGAGGAGGAGGGGGGAAGTGGAGGAAGTGGGAGGGTGGAGTAAAGGAGACGGAGGGGGTAAGGTGGGGTTGCATGAGGTGGTGGGGTTGGCGGGAGACACACACACACACACACACACACACACACACACACTGGGTCTGCCGGAATGAGCGACACAAACTGGGTTATTACAACCTATCACAACATATTAACGCGTCAGAAACAACCAAATGATAAAAGACAACCTTATCACCATGTTTCTCATTGATAAACCTTGATAAACCACGTCGCTGTAAAGAACGCAACGGAATAATCGAACCCGCGTCTCTGAGTCGGGTCTGGTAGAACGTAAACCAGACAGCTCCAAGATGTTTACCTGAGAGGCTACAACGTAAACAGAGAGGGAGGGTAAACTCTAACGTATGAAAGTAAACCAATTTGTTTGCTGTATTTGATAAAGCAATCATGAGTTCGACATAGGAAACCGAGAGAAATGAAAAAAAATTACATTGATAAAGATTTCTGAAAAGTTCACGATATAGAAGGTCCTATGACCCAAAATAGTTTTCCTTATAGTTTTCTGAGATGTGAAAATTGAACGTTTACTCTTCGAATCCAACTGAATGAATCAGTTTGTGTCGAACCTCATTTGTCGTAGTTGTTGTGGCGTATATCATCATCAACACTACTACTGCCCAGTGTTTGTGGGGTTGGATCAGGTATGTACAGTGTTTGAAAAACCATTATTCACACATCCTGAACCCATGCTGACCAGAGTGGTGAAGCAGAATCCTACATTTACTTATTTCCAGATGAGCATCATCAAATGGGATCAGATCCTCTCCTACACCCTTTTCTAGTCTGAAACCCTCCTCCCTCCTCGACCATATTTAGACTAGAAGGACGATTCCAGGAGACGTTTATGGAAAAAAAACCACAAAAACCTCCTGGTCTGGGGCACCGGACGTATCTGGGTTGAAAATATGTCATCTTTCCTGACATCTGTTTGAGTGTAAGAGAGGATTAATCTATTCTCGGGATTACTTTATTCTGGGGATCTCAATTTGCGATAAAGAGGATTCTCAGTTCCTTACTGACTTAATCCATAAAACTTTAAAACCTATAAACTAGTAGATAATAGATACGATTAGTCTATTTTGTTGTATCATATTCATGTGGTATATAGGGGGCGACGTGCTGTCAGTGGATTGAACTAGGGCTTATGAAGCGGCCATGGTAAACCATGGAAAGGTCCGTGGGGCCTGGTTGTCGATAGGGAGCTGTAGTTTCGGTGCATTACACATGACAGCTAGAGAAAGGAAACGAGCCAATAAGGCCTTCTTCGTATGCTCCTGGCGTTACCTCGCTCTAGCGGAAAACAGCAAACGAGTAAGATATGCATACAAAACTAGATTTTAACATTTTATATAACAATTCTCCTAATAATTACGCTGACGTGTGTAAGAATAACTTCAAAACAATAATGAAAGCGAGATTAACGTTAGAAATTCTCGTATCAGATGGCTACAACTCCAGGAATCAAACGTATCTTGCAAAGTGTATCACTTGTGAATGTGTCCTCCCTGAAGTACGGGTAAGTTGGTGTGTCTCCAGTGAGGCGAGATATGATGTGTGATTTCGATTCAGCTTGTGTGTGTGTGTGTGTGTGTGTGTGTGTGTGTGTGTGTGTGTGTGCACGGAGGAGAGCAACAGGTGTGCAGCGGAGACACTGAACAACAACATAAAAAAAAGAAAACGGGATTGCCACAGGGGGCTTCCTTGGTGGGGGGGGGGGGGGGGGCAGGCGGCGGACGCGGGTAGCTCACACACCACCGGTACCGATCATAATGAGAGAGAGAGAGAGAGAGAGAGAGAGAGAGAGAGAGAGAGAGAGAGAGAGAGAGAGAGAGAGAGAGAGAGAGGTGGGTGGGTGGGTGTAGCTCACTCCCTCCCTGGGGCTCAGGATGGTTGTTGGCAGAAGGTGACGACCACCAGACCTGCAACAGATGGTTGCTGATGCTGCCTCAGGTGGTGGTACCAGCAGGTGATGGTGGTGTTGGTGCAGGTGGTGGTGTTGAAGGTGGCGGTGGTGGCAGTGTTGGAGGTTGTGGCGGTGGTGAAAGTGGTGTTGGTATTGGTGGTGGTGGTGGTGGTGGTGAAGGTGGTGTTGGTAGTGGTGGTGGTGTTGGAGGTTGTTGTGGTGGTGGTGTTAGAGGTGGTGATGAAGGTGGTGTTAGTAGTGGTGGTGTTGGCGAAGGTGTTGGTGTTGGCGGTGGTGTTGGTGTAGGTGTTGGTGTTGGCGATGTTGGTGAGCCTGTGCTCCTACATAGGGAGGGAGGAACATTTGCATGTACAGTGGCATAATACGTTCTAGCTACACACACACACACGCACACACACACACACACACACACACACACACCGCGAATAACACACCAGTGAATCGCGTACCAATAAACCGTCATAAGTAATAGATGGTTGGGGGTGTGTGTGGGGGGGAAGGGGGGGAGGGAGGGAGAGGTAGGGGTTGGTGGTTGATGAGGTGGGTGGGGGAGGGAAGCGACGGGGGGGAGGGAGGGGGGGGGGGTAGGCGTGGATGGCCGTGGGCGGTACAGGGGCAGGTACGCGAACAGGTGCACCTCCAGCCTCCCCTTCCTCCAAGCCCCCCCAGACCCACATGGGTCGATCGTTTCACTACTGTTCGGAAGAATCGGAGCGATGCGTTGATACGGGCTTCGTAAATTAGCAGTGTGCGTGTGTGTGTGTGTGTGTGTGTGTGTGTGTGTGTGTTAAGGATCAATATATTATATCATGACTTACAACGTCTGTACATAAGTGGCTAGCTGTGGTGTGTGGTGATGTGGTGTGTGGTCATGTGTGGGGATGAAGTGTGGGGCTGGTGTGTCGGGTTGGTATGTCGGGGTGGTGTGTGGGGGCTGGTGTGTAGGGGGTGGTGTTTCGGGATGATGTGTGGGGTGGTGTGTGGGGTGGTGTGTAGGGGGTGGTGTTTCGGGATGATGTGTGGGCTGGTGTGTAGGGGGTGGTGTGTCGGGATGATGTGTGGGGTGGTTGGTGTGTAGGGGGTGGTGTTTCGGGATGATGTGTGGGGGTGGTGTGTGGGGGCTGGTGTGTAGGGGGTGGTGTGTCGGGATGATGTGTGGGGTGGTGTGTGGGGGTTGGTGTGTAGGGGGTGGTGTGTCGGGATGATGTGTGGGGTGGTGTGTGGGTAAGGTGATGTGGGCAATGTGTGAGGGTGGTGTTGTGTATGGGCAGTATATGTGAGGAACGTGAGAGGTGGTTGTGTATGGGTATGATATGTATGACTGTCGTGTAGGTGTAGTGTGTAGTGGTGGTGTGTGGGGGGACTGTGAGTGGAGGAAGTGTAGTGCTAAACAACATTATATCATCGAAGAAGAACCTTCATCTCGAACCAATAATTGAACAAAGAAGCTTAATGTTAATACTTACTTCTCTCGAATCTTGAAGAAGCCTCAGTGTACATTACCACGTCTAATATTTAGCCATAATGATACACAAAACTGAAGCCTAAATACCTGCTTGTATAAATCACATTGGCCTGGTGAGTTTCTGACGAAGATGACAGACAATCAAGCGAGGCAACGCATAAACCTCAGCACTACGGAGTGAACCAGTCCAGGCAGGCACAGCACACACTACTGCCCACCGCTCGACCAACCCCACTCCGCTCGTACACTGGGAACTGCACCTGGCCCGCCTCCGTGACCCTATTAGCACCTCTGGATTCCCGTTCTCTCAGGCCAAACCTCTGTATAAAGCAGTCGTACCTCGTCCGCTGAACGACCTCAGCGAAGGTGAGAAGAAAGTGATAGGTCGGAGTCACTTCATTACAGAATTCGAATCCACCTACGCGATCACAGTTGCCACACTTCAGCCGGGCAGCCAGCAAGCTAATGGAGAGTGTATGGCTAGCGCCTGTGGTGGTGATGGTGGCTCTGATCCGTTCGTGTCTTCCCTCTTCTCCAACATCAACTCTGGTAAAGAAAACGAAACATTACCAACAAAACATTGCCTATCGAGAATTCATTTCGACATTACGATTTAAGGTATAACTTGTCCTATGTTCGCACCCAAGTTGAACAACCAAACCACCACTTGACTCTTTCCACGACAAAACGTACGTACACTTCCACCACCATCAACAAAATTCAAGCAGATCTTATAATCACATCATCATGGCCCACATGCCTGGTGAGGGTGTGTGTGGTCTTCTGTTTATCTTTAATCAGCGTAAAAAAGTGTTTTAAGATTTGTCGGTTGGTTGGTGGACCTAGTAGCTTGGCAGTGATGGCCATAATGACCCTAGCAGTTGGGAAGCCTACAGCCCAAACAACTGGTATTCCTTGAGACAGACCGCCGGTTATATTACATATGTTCTATGTCGTATATTAACCAGTATACATTACTCACATCACGTACAATGTTGCTCCTACACTGATGCACAGGAAGACTTTTGATAAGCATGGCAGGGTTCAAGCAAGTCTCAAGATCCTCGCGGTAGTGTGTGGGAAGACTTGATCCTCGCGGCAGTCGTGTATGGGTAGACCAGGGAGTGGGTAGCTGTGTTGAGCTAAGACGGGTTGATAGTAAGAGTTGGTGTACGGGGAGAAGTGATCGTCAGGGGTGATATGTGGAGAGGGCTGGCTGTGGGGAGTGGTGTGCTGGGAGACTATGTTTGTAGAGTGATATTTAGGGTAATCTGTTGTGTAATACTAGTGGTCGTGGGGAATAGTGTACGAGGGAGGGGAGGATTCTGGAGTTCTGGTGTGTGCGGGTAAGTCTGCTCGAAAGGAAGTGTGTGTGTGGGGGGAGGGATGGTAATGAGAAGCAATGTATGAGAGGAGTTTCTGGGGTGTGATGTGGGTTGGGCTGGTCGGAGGGAGAGGGCGTTTGGAGAGGATTGATTGGTCACTAAGAGTGACTCCTGGAGAGGGGCGTTGTTCGGTTTGGGCCGATCCTCGGAAATGATGCTTGTGGAGGGTTTGTCTTTGGGAAGGACTGGCTGAGAGGAGTTTGTGAAGGGAGGGTTGGTAGAAAGGAGTGTTGCGGAGAGAAGGCTGGTCGAGATGATTGTTGAAGGGAGATGGCTGGTCGAGGGGAGAGATACACGATGAGTGCTGGTCGTTGGAAGCGCTGAGTGAGTAGAGCTGGTCTTGTGGAGTTATTGACATGCCGCTGAATGGTGTAAGGAGATGGTGAGGAAGAGAGATCAGTGCACGTAGGGTAGTGAGCCTGGGGTATGTCGCCCTCACAGTCTGCAGTCTCTTGGGGTTCCCCGAGTGACAGCTGTCCTTCTACTTGTGAGAATTATGCATGTTGTAAGCCTCATCTCTCCTGGGGTTGATCAAGACGAGGAGGGAGATATGTTTTATTGCCAGTCTTGCCTCTCTTGGCTCGTTGCCCTCTCGAAATTCCTCTAAATGTTTTGCTCTCGACCTCATCGTCCCCTCTGGCAGTGTGAGGCCTGGTACGCGAGGGAGCCACAGCCCACCCGCTGCTCTGGGTTTCAGATATACCAACAATATCCAGTCCTCTTTTTTTTCGGGTTGGGATCTACTACAGCTAGAGGGCAGACACATCTGTTTTACCCTCGCCAATGGACACTTGTTCCCCGGTGTGAAGAGCGCGGATGAGAAGACAGACCACATTCTTGCGGATACCGGCCCCGGGGCTCTTCCACAAGCGCAACTGCAGTTTTTAGGAGCGATCAGTTTTTCGCCGTTGATCTCGAGCTTGTTTTTGCAACCCTTCGAGTCTGCACCTCCTCTGGACCAGCGCAACTGCAGGATGTGACCACAGGATTCTTACCTAAGTAGCAGAGGTACCAGGATGAAGGTGCGCCAGGGTGTATACACATGTACAAGGTACACAAGTATCGCAAGTCGGCAGATCATGGGACTTTGATCTGAGGTAGACCTCGTACACTCGTGTGGTGCAGAGCTGGACGCCTTAATTGGTGGTTGCCCCTGTGGGAACAGTGATGCCACTAATGACCAAGAACACAGCAGCAACATCATTAATGATGATGATTACAGTAAGATACTGCCTTCATCTGTATAAGGATAACGACAACGAATCCTGTTCTGATCAAGATTGGCAAACGTTACAGTTTATTTTAGAAAAAAAATACATATAGTTAAAAGAATAGAAATCCTTAAAAGCAACTGATCGATAAGTTTTGATAATTTCACGCAGCAAAATCAATCTTGAAAGTTCGAAAAGATTTAGTTTATGACATTATTTAAAGGTCGATGTTTATTTGTGCGCGCGTGATATCTTCTTAATTTCATCGAAATGCGAACACCGCCATATCTGCAGTGATCTGTGTTCGAGGCCACAGATACGTGTGGGATCATATGACACAACGCTGAAAACTAAGGAATCAGGCGAACCCTTGCTATCAGTAAATGAGAAGGCTCACACTGGCTTTAGATATCAAGACTCTTTAATCTGGAGCGTCCAGGGGTGAGGCCCTGTGTTTTCTCACTTACGAGCAGTTTCCAAGATAATGTATCACACACTTACTGACCATGAGCCGCCATGGCCCAGCCAGGGGCCAGACCCGCATGGGTTCGAAACGTGGGCATGGCAGTCGGCTTACGCCCAACATAAGTGTTCATCCTCCCCTCGAGTACCTGGCTTAGGCTACGGTATGCGTATGTGTATGCATACATTCATAGGAATGGAGACGTGATACATACACACAAGGTGAAGAGACGGGGCAACATGAGTCTAAAACTCTTTCCTTAACACAAATAGAAACGGCATATGATAATCACACACACACACACACACACACACACACACACACACACCATATTTCAAACCGGATCTGATACTTGGTTGATGCAGTTCAACCCCGATTGAATATACCGGAATGAGGGGAAGAAGGCCTCGCATCTGTATGTGGGAGGGATATGGGAGTTGACGCTGTGCCTAACTTGTGGCTAGAACTCCACCATTAGAGACTTGAGACAAAGTGTATGCTAGTCAATATCACAGTCACATTCAAATACATGGATAAGGAAATACTTAGGAAACTATCCACTTCCTACGTTAAGCCAAAACTACAACCTACTTCTCAGGTTCGGTTACCCCAATAGAAAAAGAGGACAAAGAATTGATAGAGAAGATCCAGAGGAGAGCAAAAAAGACGGTACCAGAATTGAGACAGCTGAGTTACAGAGAGATGCCCAAGGCCATGAATTCGTCCGCCATAGAAGAGATAAGAGTAAAGGGTGACTTGATCACACATCCTTCAGTTTTCTAAACCAGTTTCATGATTCCAACGGTGTTCGTTTTTCCAAAAGATACAAAAACAGAATGACAAGAGACCATAACATGAAAGTAAACAAGAAACTTGTCAAAAAGAATATGACTCATTTCTATGCCATCAGAGTGGTGCATGAATGGAATAAGTAATGATTTGTGACTACGAACAGCTTAACAAAAAGCTTAAAAAGCTGTGTGATGATAGAAAGAGTTGAGCACAACGCCCTCACCTCCTGCACAGAGAGGTTGCAACCACGTCAGACAGGAATACCCAGGTGCAGCTCCTGCAGATGACGCAGCCGGACTACCGCTCCTTCAGGAGCAATGGTATACGTAAGAGGAGGGAGGAGATATACATTACCTCTTCAAGACATAATTCCACTGTGGAAAACGTAAGTGTAATAACACCTCTGGTTGAGAGAGGATCGGGAATTCAAAACGATACTCTGATCAGAGATGCGAAGTATGATACGCTCCAATTCTTTCTGGTCATTTTATATATGATCAATAACAAAGAGATCGAGTTCTTTCTGGTCATTTTATATATGATCAATAACAAAGAGATAGAATGAATCACCGAGATTAAGTATACTGAAAAGCTGATGAACAGATAATACTAAAGAAAGGAGTAAGTGCGTAAAGATTACTTGCAGGCAATGCCAGGTGAAAACGTGTCTGTCTGACTTCCTTCAAAAGATGTTTCTGCTAAATTCTTTATTCTTGTTACATAAGCTTGTGGACAGGGATGGCTCGAACTTCTGTGTGAGGGAATTCATCTCCCTCTAGGCTGAAACTTAAAAAAACTGAAAGCATGTTTAGTTAAAGCCCAGATCAACGACTACGCCAGAACTTTAATTAAGAAACGGAGTCAGGTAAAAAGTTTTACCCAAGGCATACAAGTGTAACTAAGTCTGCGAAGAGATAACTGGCTACGCGGAACTGTGGGTGATACATTTACTGTGAAGAAAAGAAGATGAGAGAAGAATCGAAGGATGAGTCCCCTAGAACCATAAGACCGGGATGCTGTTGTCAAGCATGGAGAAACAGGATCAGAAGTTACAACTTGACGAAGAATTTCAGACACAGAGGAATCAGATCATAAACATGGAGTGTTTTCAGATAAGAGAAGAGATTAGGAAACTCAGAAATATGGTGTAAGGGCATAATAACAAATTCAAAACAACTAAATTGATCAGAGGAATGCGATCCAAGGATAAAAGGAATCTAGTAGTAGGAGGCATCAGAGAAAATTACATTAAGAGGGTCATCTGTGGATGTCCCTGATACAGATCCACAAAGGCAGATGCCCATAACACAGAGACTAGACACTGATGACAACAGGAGAGCATATTCCTGGGCGGATGAACAGAAATAGATGGTACTTACTGATGAAGAAGAATTATCTGGGGACGCTGAGAAAGAGGCAAATGATAGATTTGGTAGAGATATATTGGAAAGAGAGAAGAATCAAGGAAGAATATCGTTTGTTCAATAGAAGGTTTAAGAAGGGGCAATGTATTAAGAGCCAGTGCATGTTGGCAGAAGTGATCTAAGAAAGAAACACTGCAGAGACTCGGAGGCTGAGAGATCAACACTGCAGAGACTCGGAGGCTGAGAGATCAACACTGCAGAGACTCGGAGGCTGAGAGATCAACACTGCAGAGATTCGGAGGCTGAGAGATCAACACTGCGGGGGTTAGCCATCAAGTGGGTTGGACCAAAATTTAGAATGTTACCGAAGCGGGAGGTACGTAGATTGATGTACTGGAGTCGTTGATGACTTCTGGATTGTAGGTGAACCATACTTCATGTGGAGGAAGAAGAAGCTGTAAACATGCCAGGTGCAATTTTTGAGGTAAAGGAAGCAAAGAAGATCGGTAGATATCGTCAATACATCAAAGGACTATCAGTAATGATTGCCTTCAATGTCGAGTGATGCAGCCAGAAGGAACCTTAAGGAGGCTATTCAGAGAGGAATTCAGTTAGGCATTCAACAGAGGTGACAAAACATGGGAAGGATGAGAAAAGAGGAAATAACAGTTAAGAAAACAGTCAAACGTCAGAAGGAGATAGATATCAGAATAGCCCCGCCATTTCCTCAGAGGGATACGAACTTAAAGTGATGTGAATATCAGATTGAAAACAATGTACCCTATACGACCGTAGATGAAGAGGGACTCGAGTTCAAGGATCGTATTAGGGAAAACAAACCTGTCATTGCTGGAATAGAGGCGAAATGATTTACTGAAGAAGACAAAGAAGGAGGGGAATTGGATCCCCTATTGCTGAATACCATTAAGTTTAAGGAAATATTAGTAGATGGATTGATCAAACAATACATAGTGGAAAGAGTGACTGTAGGATTAATATGTCTAGTAACACTGAATGACTGGTAATCTTTCGAAGAACTTTAATCAACCAGAACAAATCTTTCGAGATGAAAGAGAAGGAATGATCAGGAGGGCACACGAACCAGGGAGAGAAGCTCGCTATGGGCATGGTAACGTTCTCCTTATAGTCTGACAATCCAGTAATAAAGGAGGAATTTGAAGAATCTAATTTCTTCCGGAGATAGAGAGTCGTGGAGATATAAATTCTTGAAGTGTATACAGCAAGAGAATCTCCTGTATCAGTGTGTCATGTAACACACTCGAGTTAGAGATGAAATTTACCAAGAAACTTTATAAAAACGCAGGAAATAAATTACTTTTGTGGTATGAAAGCATTGGATGAATGGAATAAATTGAGTTACGAGATAGTGAAAGTGGACATCATACAGAAATGTAAAAAGCTGTGCGACTCGTGAAAGTACAAGAGATGGGGCCCCACCAGAGTAAAAATCCTTCATCGTATAGTACAAAATAGACAATTACAAATAGGTATTTACTGCATAATAGATAAGGCCCTAAGCGTATGTAATTCCTTCTCCGTACAATACAAATAAGTAATTGTTCAAATACCTTCCTTCCCACTAGTGTAAAAATTCCTCCCCGTACGGTGCAAAATAGACAATTACAAATAGGTATTTACGTTACAATAGATAGGGCCCTAAGAGTATGTAACTCCCTATCCGTACAGCACAAACAGGTAATTGCTTAAATACCCTCTTCTACGTAGATAAAACACCACAAAAATTCAGGAAAACCACGGAACATTGAGTGTGATTACCTTAGAGTTTATATACACCGTAGATGATGGTGTGGTGAATTCATCCATCACTTATTATATTCTTTATAACGAATTACTTGCATAATTCTTTATAACGAATTTTTTGCTTAGTTCCCTGTTATGGCCTCTGGCTGTTCTGGCCCTACATCATCGAGCTAGTGTGAAAACTTAAAGTTTGTGATCAGGTCACTCCTCACTCTTCTCTCTTCTATGTATGACTGTGCGTGTGTTTCTCTATGTACATGTAACTCATCCCTCATACAACCTCCCTTCCCAACATGCCGTCCAGACCCCTCCCCTCCTTCTCACTAACCCTCTACCTATTCCTCCATCATCTTTCTTTCCATCACCCTAATTCCATCCTGTTGGTTCCACAGCATCTCCAACGACCATACTCTCCCCCATCACTGGCTAACTCCCTCCATCAATCCTTGCCACGCCCTCCACTCATCTCTCCAGCGTTCTATCCACCTTTCCCTCCAACACATCTTCCGTTCCCTCTAACACTCCCCTCCACCGTTTCTACCCTCCATCACTACCTCCACCACCATCACCTCTCCAGCAACCACCACTCCAACACATTTTCTCCAACGCACTCCAACCGCTCCTCCACCGCAGTCCCTTCGGCGATACCCTCCACACTCTCCCTCCACCACTCTAGTCCCTCCTGCTTCCGTCCCTTCCATACAGTTACCTCACCACAGTCCCTCCATCGCGCTCCTTCACCACACTTCCTCCCGCGCCACAACGTTGAACATTCCATGGAGGATTAGGTCAATGGAGCAGGCCAGCCACCCAGTCCCCCAGTCCAACAGGTAAGTCGTCGGTAGCCCCTCTCTTCTCTCTCTTTCCCTCCGTCTCTTATTCTCTATTCTCTCTCCTCCTCCTCCTCCTCCTCCTCTGCTTTATCCTCACTGCCGGACCCTCATGCTTTACCACAGTTTGCCTCATTATCCTGGCCAGTGGTTGGGACGGAGGCCCTGGCTACATCACCCCTCATTATCGTAATGGTTCAGGTGTGAACTGAAGCGAAAGCTAATTAAACGTTGATCTCATTTTATTTCTTGCGATATTTTCATAGATTTCGTAAATCATTTGAAGTATGTGAGCCACATGAAGTCCTTGGTCCGTAGGCATCAGCTGTATTCAGTAATGTCTTAGGAATTGGAGAATATATAATATATTTTAAAGGACGGAGGCCGCGCGAGAGAACAGGTGAGACGCCATTGAGCGCTGCCATCTCACTGTGGACAAACAAGCGACACAGGTACATACATCCCCCTCCTCCCGGGTGGCCACACCGACACCTCTCGTTTATTTTATGATTTTCGCCAACATCCGCCTCACTGACGCATGTCTCCCGCTCTCATCTCACGCAGGATGGCTTCAACTTATCTTAGGTATGAATAAGTCTGCTGTAATTTCGTTTACGGATGAATTGAGAGAGTTTTTCGAGGCTCCGAAACAGGGTTTGACGGGTCAGTTGTTCAGTCGGGCATCAGTGCTAGATTACAAGTGAACCGCCGTGTCCCGATCCTTGCACTGGCTCTAGCTTCAGCCACTTATATGACTCATTCCTTTATTTATGTTTTCTGTCATAAAGTGCCTAGGAAAGCGTTACTATAACTGATATACGAGACAGCAATCCATTGGCCAGAAATATTGAATGAGACACGCAGGTAGAGTATATGTGCTAGATTTTTCTAGTCGTACGTTAAACATCATCTTGAACAACATTTTGAAGAGAGAAAGAATTTCTTGTATATTTTTTTTTCTCCTTAGTAGTTCGAAGCCAATTAAGCAGGGGTCGAGAGGCGGGTTAAGGGCGGGCAGCTCTGCGCAGCCGGGATAAAGAGGAAGGTATTTCATTCATCGCCCGCTTCCAACTGTCGAATTTTCTCGTATTTACTGGTTTCCCGTTACGAGCTGGGCCGTTGGGGAGGCGAACCGGGCCAGAGTCTTAGGTGTCGACAAAGAGGAACATGTGATCTACCGCTGGGAGGTCATATTTACGTGTTACGGGCCGTTGGGGCAAAACACTGGAGGAAGAAGAAGAAGAAGAAGAAGGGCTTGGGGCTCGACCCGGTAAAAGCGAAGACCGTAGATGGTCCGTGAGGGAGTCAGGGGGGTGAGCGGGAAGACAGGAGAGAGAGAGAGAGAGAGAGAGAGAGAGAGAGAGAGAGAGAGAGAGAGAGAGAGAGAGAGAGAGATCATAGCTAAAAAACACAAGTGGCATCTTGCTCTCCCACGTGTCATGGAGACTCAGCTCACTTGCCGTCCCAGGACCTGCCCAGCAACCGTAGATACAACACATTAGCGGTAATTATACAGTCATACAGTAGTCATGGTGTTTATACAGTCATACAGTAGTCATGGTGTTTATACAGTCATACAGTAGTCATGGTGATTGTGCAGTCACACCGTAGTTATGGTGTTTGTGCAGTCACACCGTAGTCATAGTGTTTATACAGTCATAAAACAGTCACAGAACGTTAATAACAAAACAATAATTCATTGAACGTTCATAACGTCTTACATCAGTGTAACGTTATCCATATCCATGAACTACATACGTAATTCACTCACCCTACTTTATGCATCAGCTGTATTGTAATATATGAACGATTTATCGTTCATTTACTATACATGATACTTGAGGGATAAACCATACATAAAACAATATTAGACACACACACACACACACACACACACACACACACACACACACACACACACACACACACACATATATATATATATATATATATATATATATATATATATATATATATATATATATATATATATATGCAAATAGAACACTTGCTTTCTCTATGATGGTTACCAAACAATGCTTACCACATCGTGGTTGACAAACTAGAATACATTCCATTAAACTCGACGGCCACAACAGCAACCACAACAAAAGTAAGGAGGAAATTTCTATCACAAGAAAATATCTTAAATCCATGTCCACCACAAAACTCTTACCACAAAACATCTTCTAGAATATCCCCAAACCACAAAATACTAAATATTTTCCACAAAAACCCTTATGAAATAGATCTTGCCACATATGAAGCACCACACAGCATACCACAAAATACCACAATCCCGTTACAGAGAGAAAATAAAAAATCGTATATACCTTATGGTATTTGGTGGACTTGATACATCTGAGCCACAACCATATATACTTGTCCTGGGATGTTCCCGGGGTCTTATCCTGCCCCGGGAACATACATGTCCCCGCCTGACCCACAACTCCTCCAAGCCATGGTTGGTCTTCGTGTTACATGTTCAGATCTAAGTTGAATATTATTTAAAGACGTTCACGTGATGTGTTCCGCTCCATGAGGACTTAATTATAAAGATGGTTTGCTCTTCTTGATGTTTATGGAACAATCATTTTTACGGTTTTGTAAACGTAATTTTGTACTATTTTATTTTGTAACATACTTTCTTTCATTGTTTTGTCATGTATTTTTTTTTTGTTATTGATGTAACAAAATCAATTGCTCTGATTGGGTGAGAAATTTGTTTCGATGTTTACGTTCTCATAACTCTCTGTCTGTCTGTCTGTCTCTCTCTCTCTCTTTCTCTCTCTCCCTCTCTATCTCAACCACCAGTAGCCCTGGTCCACCTACCTGTTGCCCTACGCCTGGGAACATCTAACCCGGGGTTCCCAGGAAGGTTCTACCCTCCCCCACCCCACCCCTAACCCCAGCCCCGCCCCGCCCCGCCATTGTTGCTAAATAAACTCGGCCGTCGGTGAGGCCCCAGCCCCCCACCACCCTCCCAAGCTTATACAGGTGATCGTGTACCTGTTGCCCAAGCTGCTCCTGGACGCGCCCTGGCTGATGGGGGAGAGAGAGAGAGAGAGAGAGAGAGAGAGAGAGAGAGAGAGAGAGAGAGAGAGAGAGAGAGAGAGAGATTGTTTTTAGAGGTTGTTTTTAATCTTTTTTTGTTCCTTTTTTTTGTGCCGATCTTAAAGCGCATTTCTTTGCGCCATTCTCACCAAGACGTTTTGGCCTCTCTTATATTCTAACGGAAACTTGAGAACTTTGAGAGAGATATTCTTGGCATAGATAGAATATGGTGAATATTGGAGAATATTATCTCCTTAAGTTTGTGGATCTCTGTAATGAGTGCGTGTATGTGTGGGGCGATTACCTATATGTGCAGTGTGGAAATAGATTACACCATTGGGTGCGGGTAGCGCGTATCGTTCATCGCAGGAGACATATGATATGATAGTGTTATGTGCAAGATGGAGAGAGAGAGAGAGAGAGAGAGAGAGAGAGAGAGAGAGAGAGAGAGAGAGAGACAGACAGACAGACAGACAGACAGAGACAGAGAAAGAGAGCGTGTATGTGTGTGTGTGTGTGTGTGTGTGTGTGTGTGTGTGTGTGTGTGTGTGTGATCTGACTGCTACCCACCTACGTGTGTGTGAGGCTGAAAGAAAAGACAGCATCTTGGGGCCGAGATGGGGAACTAAACAGCCACCACAGCGCTGGTTCACAGCACCGGCGTCACCAATACTCTATATACACAGGCGGGAGTGATTACCGTGTGTGACCACAAGTTGTGTGTTACGTTGGAGGAGAGAGTTTACACTCGTGTCGCCCCGTCTCTCACCCTTGTGTATACGTTAACATGTATCTACACACACACACACACACACACACACACACACACAGCCTAAATCATGTACCCATTATCAACCAGCCCCTGGGGGAGGACGAGAAGCCCCGGGGAGAGGATGTTGACTGCAGATATTCAGAACCATTTTTAAACTTCGCAAAGAGACAGAAAATGTAAATATATATATATATATATATATATATATATATATATATATATATATATATATATATATATATATATATATATATCACATGTTAGTAATCCACATTACTTTATTCTGAATCTCAATCGAATTCCAGAGGTTGAAGATTGTCTACTGGGGATATTTTCCTATGACTGTATTCTGTAAAGTGATGGGTAATATTGTCACGCGATTTTTACTGAGAATGTTTCTCGATGATTGTGTGGATAATATTTTCATACTATTTTTCAATATTCTCTTCTCCAATTTTTCCTTCTTTCTTTGTCTCGTCTGCTGGCCTCCCTCTCGCTCATCACCATACTCCAGAGTAAGCCAAAATATATCCTTCCACCTGACTTCTGTTTCATCAGAATGAGTTACCAGGTCTAATTGTTCTACTCCAAACATTACGCCATACTGATATCTTAATCGCT